>NC_068938.1:218091826-218341826 GCF_016801865.2 Culex pipiens pallens | reverse complement strand
CGAGCTACGTCAATGTTTCGTCTAATACGTTTGAAACGCCTATGATCAATTCGGTTCTTGAAGTTGCGCGCGAGTTTGGATACAGAGCAATCAATCCTTTTGACAAAGTTCAGCTTGGATTCTACCGAGCGTCTACGACAACTTTGAAAGGTCAACGAAACAGCGCAGCGCGCGCTTATCTGCATCCTGTTCGAAACAGGAGAAATCTTCACATATCGATGAACTCTATAGTTACTAAAATCTTGATTGATCCAGATACTAAAACCGCTTACGGAGTTCAATTTACGAAAAATGGAGTCTCCCATACGATTCGTACTAAAAAGGAGATCATTCTATCAGCTGGAGTAATAGCATCACCTCAGCTATTGATGCTCTCGGGTATCGGACCAAGACACCATCTGGAGTCCTTGTCAATACCGGTGATCAAGTCTTTGGATGTTGGATACAACCTTCATGACCATTACGGTTATACACAGCTCAAGTTTAATCTACGAAATTCGGGAACCTTCGAACCACATAAAACAATCGCACAACAGTTCGATGAATATATCTCCAACGGAACCGGTCCCTTCTCGTCACCAGCTGGATTCGATGTTTTGGCTTTTATGAAGACCCGCAGTTCCGACCTTCCCAGCGACTATCCCGATGTAGAGCTCATGTTTAAAACGGTGTCCCTAGACAAATCTACTACCAACAAGCAGCTTGAATATCTGGGATTACAAGACATTCTACAAAATTCAAGTCTTTTGGTAGATCCCAACGATGATACCCTCAGCATCGTAGTCTTGCTGATGTCCCCGAAGAGTCGCGGTCGAGTTTGGCTCAACAGCTCCAACCCGTTCGACAAACCCCGCATGGATCCAAACTTCTTTGACCATCCGCACGATTTGACCACGGTTATCGAGGGAATCCAACTTGGGATACGAATGGGAGAGTCGCGATCGCTGGCAAAGTATGGACCAGAAGTCGATCGAACTCCGATCGCAGGTTGCGAGCGCCTGGCTTTCGGAAGTGACGAGTACTGGAGGTGTAGCATCCGGCAGCAGGGATCTGCGCTGGGACATCAGTGTGGTACCTGCAAGATGGGACCAAAGAGTGACCCGGGTGCTGTTGTCAATCCGGAGTTACAGGTTCACGGTGTAAAGAATCTTAGGGTGGCCGACGCTTCGATTCTACCAGGTCCACTTGCGGGCCATCCGAATGCGGCCCTGTTTATGGTTGGTGAAAAGGTATCGGATTCGATCAAAGAGTATTGGAATGGATGTGTTTGGAAAAAATAAATAAATTTTGAAAAACCTCTATTACTCATTTCATCTGAAGAAAAGCGACACTAATCCAACAAATGAACTGGAAAAGCTGAACTCTCTGTTCCGCATAAAGAGAGGTGTCACAAGCCTGGCTCCGCTTCATTATGGAAAGTGTACCTGGTCATAACAACACGGCGGCGGCGTGAAAACAATAAGCCGGTCACGCACTGGCTAATTGAGAACACCGGCGCGCAGAGTTGTGCCCATTGTCTTTCCCCAGTCTCTTTCACTCTGAAAAGGGCCACCTCGGGCCGATTTGGGTGTGGCCGCTGCAGCTCCACCTCGCCCTCATCCCAGTTGAACTGCCATTTCCGTACAGCACTGTTTGTCACGTTGGTGTCTATTAGTACCCGGAGCGGGGCGCGCTAGGTGCAAATGAGTTTTGCGAATTTTGGCGAGGCGAATTGAGGTTAGGGTGACGGATTTTTTTCTTGGATTTGGATTTGATTTGGAAGTTATTTATTTGAGCCTTGTGTATTCATAGGAATCTTATAAATCACCACATGTTGTTGGGTTGTAGCAAAGTTAGTTCTGAATTATCAAAATCTCTTTATTGTTTTGATTTATAGATTTTTTCTAAGTAGGGGAAATATACCCATTTTAATCACTCTAAGCCGTTCGACCAATTCTCATCACTTTGCCGTTTTCCGCTATTAAATCAACATTTACAGATATTTCAATAATGGAGAGTTGCTTGCTCACTTTAATTCGAGCTATTTATAACTTTGGAACAGTCAAAAACACTTTTTGAAAGCCGTAATTCATGAACAAAGTGCTGATAGGCCGATAATAGAAATAGGCAGAAAAAGGGTATAGTTCCCCTATGTTTGAAAGTTCGAAAAAAAAGTTACGAATATATTTATTTTTATTTTTTTTTATTTGAATGCAATTTTATTCTTACAACAAAAGAAGCCATTTCGGAATTAAATCCCATTTTATTATTTTACTTTTAATGTACCAGTTAAAGTTAAATTCTCAATACACGTATTTTTCAATTTTCAAAATTTGTTGATATATTTTAGGGTACTAAAAAGGCACATTTTTGCGTTAAACTTTAACTTTTTGCGTTAAATCTCAAACATGAATTTAAAATGGAAAATCAAATTAGAAATCAAAAACACTTAACAGTTTTTCTCAATAAAGTGCACCGTTTTCAAGTTGAAGTTTAAGTTGAAAATTGATTCAATAATATTTGGAAAAAAAAATTGTGGGAATGCTAAGAAAAATTTATTTTTTTGCCCTTCAAAAATGTCAAAAATAAGTGTTTTTGCCCTTTCAAAAAGGTTACTCTTGACTTTAAAAATTCTGAATTATTCTTAAAGAAAAGAGCAGCAATTTTCATACAAGTTTCATTCTTATTTAGTCCTTTAACTTTTTGAAACAAAAAATATTGTAAATTAAAAATACATGTTCAAATTTTGATTTAAAAAAAATGAAATTTTGCTTCTTAAGGTCAATTTTTTTCTTAATGAAATTTAATCTTAACTTATATAACTGATTAACTTTGCCGAAGACACCAAATTGCTCACAAAATCATTTCTCAAGATACATATTTTGGACCATTCCCATGCACATTTAGTATGGAAACCAATGATGAAAAATTGCTTTAATGATGCCAAATTTGAATGCATGGAAAAACTTTCAGCCAAATTTAAAATAAATACATAAGAAAGTTTAAAAAAGTATATATATATATAGAGCAATTCCAGCCCAAAACAGGAATTTCTTAGGTACTTTTTTCTCGACCCTCTCCGATTTCAATGAAACTTTGTAGACATGTTATCCTACGCTTTTATAAGCCATTTTTGTGTATATGGAGCCAGTTCCACTCGATAATGACATTTGAGAAGGGCGTAAGTGTTTTAAATATTTTTGTAATTCGGAATTTAAATATTTCTGTATCTCGAAGCCGTTCCATCGTATCAAAAAGTGGTCAAAGACAAACTTGTAGGAAATTTGATGGGCTTTTCGATAAAAATACACTGAAAGAAAAAAATACCCAACTTTTATGAGATTTTTTTATTTTTAAGTTTAAAAGTCAATTTTGAGGGAGAGCCCTCGATTTTTTTTTGTTCAAAATTTTTGTGAAGATAGCCTAAGATGTTACAAAAAGACTCACGAAAAATGCAGGATGGAGCAACTCACCTAAAAAAATACAGAAATCGTTTACTGAAACTGTTTTTTTGAAAAGTGCTCTAAACGTCAAAATTTTCAAAAACCGAATACGGGAATCGATTCTCCAGACAATTTTACATAAAAGTCTCCATATTGACTACTGTCCTAAGTCCAATCCTTGTGAAGTTACAGCGGTTTTAAAAATAAAAATGTTGAAAAAATAGGTTTTTTGATGGTTTTTGGCAATTTCTATATGACAGACTTGATTTTTCAGTCTCGTAAATATTTTTACCAGAAAGCTCGTCCAATTTCCCATAAGTTTGTCTTTGACCACATTTAAATTGGATGTATGAGCTTACAGATATAAGCTAATTACATTGCTCATAACTGAAAACATCATATTTTTTCAGTGTAGTATAGTAACCTGGATAGTAAATTAGCTTACATCTGTAAGCCCATACATCCAATTGCAATGTGGTCAAAGACAAACTTATGGGAAATTGGACGAGCTTTCCGGTAAAAATATTTTCGAGATGAAAAAATCAAGTCAGTTTGTAGTTTTTAAAATCCAATAAAAACCAGTACCTAAAACCTTTTCAAATTGAAAAATCTTGAAAATCTTGAAAATCTTGAAAATCTTAAAAATCTTAAAAATCTTGAAAATCTTGAAAATCTTGAAAATCTTGAAAATCTTGAAAATCTTGAAAATCTTGAAAATCTTGAAAATCTTGAAAATCTTGAAAATCTTGAAAATCTTGAAAATCTTGAAAATCTTGAAAATATTGAAAATCTTGAAAATCTTGAAAATCTTGAAAATCTTGAAAATCTTGAAAATCTTGAAAATCTTGAAAATCTTGAAAATCTTGAAAATCTTGAAAATCTTGAAAATCTTGAAAATCTTGAAAATCTTGAAAATCTTGAAAATCTTGAAATCTTGAAAATCTGAAAATCTTGAAAATCTTGAAAATCTTGAAAATCTCAAAAATCTTGAAAATCTTGAATATCTTGAAAATCTTAAAAATCTTGAAAATCTTGAAACTCTTGAAAAATTTTGAATCTTTTTGAATCTATTTGAATCTTTTTGAATCTTTTTGAATCTTTTTGAATCTTTTTGAATCTTTTTGAATCTTTCTGAATCTTTTTGAATCTTTTTGAATCTTTTTGAATCTTTTTGAATCTTTTTGAATCTTTTTGAATCTTTTTGAATCTTTTTGAATCTTTTTGAATCTTTTTGAATCTTTTTGAATCTTTTTGAATCTTTTTGAATCTTTTTGAATCTTTTTGAATCTTTTTGAATCTTTTTGAATCTTTTTGAATCTTTTTGAATCTTTTTGAATCTTTTTGAATCTTTTTGAATCTTTTTGAATCTTTTTGATTCTTTTTGAATCTTTTTGAATCTTTTTGAATCTTTTTGAATCTTTTTGAATCTTTTTCAATCTTTTTTAATCTTTTTGAATCTTTTTGAATCTTTTGGATATTTTTAATTACTTGTGCTAATTAAAGTTTGTACTGTTTGGTCACCCTACTAAACAACACTACGCTCTTGCAATTCCATTATTACCCGGAGGGTCTCCCAACTTGGACTTCCACGAAGTGGATCGCCAGAAGGGAGGAAACTTGGGGTCATTCAAGTGTGTATTTGCGAGGGGGGAGGGAGAGAAAATATTCACTAACGGTACCCTCTTCCAGTCGGATCGAATGACAAATGGAAAAAAAGAGGTAAACTTTTCGCGTTTGATTGAACCGAGGTGACACCGCTGCCAGTACCAGGTACCAGCCGTCAGGTGAAAATTGGGAACGTGAAGAGGAGTTTGATGAACCTGACAGTAATGGTTCAGACGGTGTGATTGAAGGGGGGTGGGTGGTAAATGGAGCTTTTGCACGTGGGCTAGCGCGCGATGATTAATGAATGGGGCGTGGTGGAATCATGGATCGCAATGAATGGGAAAGGAAATTACTTTGGAAGAGATGAACGGCGGTGCAATGGACTGTGAGGGAAGTTCTGGGTTTTAACAAATGATATCTTTAGAATTAAAGTCTCTTGTAATACCATGAGCTAATCCATTTTCTTTTCTGTTCTCTTTCAGGTAAATCATTGCAAGAGGTTTTGCAACTAGAAGAGGCTGAGTTCAGATAGGAATGAAATTACAGAGTTGAACTGTTGAACCAAAGGTTTTTATTGACCATCCATAAAACAAACTAACAATTTTGTGGCACCTTTCCCTAAAGCAAACCTTATATATAATCCCAACTCCTTTCACTTTAGCAAACGCAATGTATCCCTTCGAAAAGGCGCACTTTCTCCGCCGATCTCCAGCCAGAGATCTACGGCCAAGCCCTTCTCGAGCATTAGTTGCTATTATCGCCTGCGAGGCAAAATAAAAGGCGCACAGCTCAGGCCTCCGGTTTGGCGCCCAGATGATAAATCAGCAATTTTTGCTTGGCACGTGTTAATTCGTGCTTTCGATTAGTTTTTTTTTTTCAACTACGTTCGCTTGATGTTGGCTTCCAATTTCAGAGGATTTGTGCTGCCCAGGCGATTTTTTCTCAAGTCTTGCCGGCCCAATAAAGTTTATTGGGAAAATGTTGTTTGTCTTACTCATGCTTTTACTTTTCAGTTTTGGCACGACATTAGACCTAACGACTTTTCACTGTCATTTTCACCCCCCTCGCGCTGCAGGAGACCAACAATACCTACTCATTAAGCCGCTCCTTTCAAGCTCATTGACGGTGGGCCTCACCCAGAGCTCAATCAAAGAAAGTCCCATCAAAGGGATGCAATCTTGCTCCCTCTCCTTTAATAGTGGGAGCAAGTGTCTTAACCAATTAAGATTAACCAAGTGATTACATGTTATTAGTGGCAATTAAGGGGACCCACGAGATGACGGTATCGTAAAAAGTAAGAAAAGAGACGTTCTCATCTTCAAGACACCCCTCCCGGGGAGGTCCTTTCAAACAAGTTTGGAGTTTCGCTCTTTTGTCAGAGCGCGCGCTTCGCACAGGAAATGGGAGGGGTAAATCAATTATACAGGCAAGGCTGCTCTTTTCTCCCAAAAAAAGAGGGAAGCCGTGAGTTGAACAGAGACGCCAAGATGTCATAATTTCCGTTTTCATTTCCTGACTCCCAACTCTGACGTGATATCTGAGGAGGGTGAGAAAATGCTAACCTCGCTTCCCTCCGAAGGGTGGGGCGTAATTGTATCAAGTGGATTCCATCACGTACACGGTTGAACAGGTTGCCGATGAGTAATGATGCTGTATTATTTATTTTGCTCACTTTAATTGAAGCGCTCCACGGCGAGAGGAGTGATCTCAATCCATAACGACGCACTTGATAATGATGGTCTTTGTGTGTCGTCGCGCTGCGCAACAAAGAGATTAAATCAAGTGCGTATACTAATTGTTGGATCAATTTGCCCTGGCGGCGGTGATAAATCCGCTGGGAAATTATGACATTTCCATTGAAATTGAGCATGTGATTGTTGAGAGAAATATTCTTATTCATTGCGTAGAAATAGTGCAAATCTGGAATTCAAACAGTTTTCTATGCATTAGTTCTACTGTGTTTCAAATCTCGGTTTTATCTGAGCAAGGTATTCCATATAGATTACCGGCAGAATCAAATTAGTTGAATCTATTCATCAATATAAATTCCTTCCAGTATAAATATAAGATACCGTTATATGGGTTGAATGCAGACAATATGCTAAACAAGCCCATTCGTTTATAAAACATTGATAAGTTTGATAAGTTATGTATTTTTTAAGTTCCCTTAAAAATTTGAAAATTAGAAAGTACGTATTTTAGGAATTCAACTTTTAGTGATAAATTTAAATAAAAAAATGTTTTTTTTTTCTTATATTTCTTATATTGGTAATTCTCCGCCAACTCACACAGCAGTTGCCCCGACCCCTCTTCGATTTGCGTGAAACTTTGTCCTAAGAGGTAACTTTTGTCCCTGATCACGAATCCAAGGTCCGTTTTTTGATATCTCGTGACGGAGAGGCGGCACGACCCCTTCCATTTTTGAACATGCGAAAAAAGAGGTGTTTTTCAATAATTTGCAGCCTGAAACGGTGATGAGATAGAAATTTGGTGTCAAAGGGACTTTTATGTAAAATTGAACGCCCGATTTGATGGCGTACTCAGAATTGAAAAATTCTCCCATTTTCCGTTACTCGACTGTAAAATTTTTTGGAACATGTCATTTTATTGGAAATTTAATGTACTTTTCGAATCTACATTGACCCAGAAGGGTCATTTTTTTCATTTAAAACAAAAATTTTAATTTTAAGATTTCGTGTTTTTTTTCTAACTTTACAGGGTTATTTTTTAGAGTATAATAATGTTCTACAAAGTTGTAGAGCAGACAATTAGAAAAAAATAATATATAAAGGTTTTGAAAATGTTGGTCGTCGTTGATCATGGCCGTGCATGGTCACCCGCCACAGACACGGACGACGAATCAAAAAGAAACGCAAAAAGTAACTTTTTCAAAACTTTTTTTCGTAGAATCGCGATAACTCGTGATGTTTATAAGCAAACCCCTTATGTCTATATATTAAAGTTTTTGTAATTGTCTGCTCTACAACTTTGTAGAACATTATTACACTCTAAAAAATAACCCTGCAAAGTTAGAAAAAACACGAAATTTTAAAATGAAAAATTTTGTTCAAAAAATTTTCAGTTGAGAATCGGAAAATGGGAGAATTTTTCAAACTTTTTTATTGTTTTTTTTTCGATGAAAAATACGTTTTTCTAGAATTCTGAGTACGCCATCAAATTGGGTGTCTAATTTTACATAAAAGTCCCTTTGACACCAAATTTCTATCTCATCACCGTTTTAGGCTGCAAATTGTTGAAAAACACCTCTTTTTTCGCATGTTCAAAAATGGAAGGGGTCGTACCGCCTCTCCGTCACGAGATATTAAAAAAACGGACCTCGGATTCGTGATCAGGGACAAAAGTTACCCCATAGGACAAAGTTTCACGCAAATCAAATAGGGGTCGGGGCAGCTTTTCCCGATTTCGTGTGAGTTGGTAGAGAATTACCCATATTTTATTTCTGAGGAGTCCTAAACATTATCAACAACTTTGCTGAAGATACTAAATCGATTAGGAAATCTTTTTTCAAGATACGGAATTTCATACATTTACGTACCCAAAATTGCATGGAAAAACGAATGACGCAAACTGCTTGTTGTGGCATAGGGAAAACATGGACAAAGTTTCATCAAATAAAAAAAAAATAAAAAAATACTCCAAAGAAATTGCGAAATCATCGAGAGCTACTCAATTTTGAAAAACACCCTTTTAATAGAATTTTTAAGTCAAATGTCCGTGCGTTTAGCCAATTTACCGTCCAAATAAAAACAGTATTGAAAGGTATTACGTTTTGATACAAGGGCTGAAAACATAAACTTTTCAGCACTCATTTCAGTGCTGAAAAGTATAACTTTTGAATCTGATATTTTTTGCGATGAAAAGAAATTTGTTTCGTCATTTTAGAATGACAGGCTCATAGATCTAGGGTTTTTCTCAGAATGTATTTTCCCTAAAAGAGCACCCAGCTAGCAAAATCTAAACGTAGAAATATGTATCCTCCCTGCAAAGGCCTATGAATTGATCTCAGTTGAAAGGTTCTCCAAATCTCTGAATTGCAAATGTAACATCCTGTAGCAGAACTGTTAAATTCTAATAAAAACACTATTGAAAATTGAGAATGACAGGCAAAGTAAGTATTTTTACAACATAAATGCAAAAAAAAAAAACACACGCGCGCGCACACACACACACACACACACACACACACACACACACACACACACACACACAATTTTGAAGCTTGATTTGTGGAAAAATAAATTCCGTTTGATGTTTTTTTTTTATATTTTGATGTCCTAACACATTTTTGCTGGATGGCCATTCATTACAAATCGATGGAGGATACAATCCCAAGTTTATGTGGTTTATGTTGGTTGGCCTAGAACGTGATAAATCACTGATGAATCACCAAAGCTATAGTGCTATCGACCTTTTATCGGACCCATAATTCTTGAATAAAACTGCCCACGGGTTGTTATGATTGAAAGCTCTAAACTAGGAATTCTTCATGAATTCAAATTTTATGGCATCGTTCAAAACCAAGCTGAAGGCATTTCGAAGAGATGCAATCATTCCCGGTGTGTTTTTAGTTCTACACCAGTTGCATGTTTAGGGGTGGAGAAGGCACATAGCAGAACAAATACACTCTCGCCCAAGAATTTACGTTTGAATTGGTTAGAATGCACACGTGTGCATGGTATTTCGAGGTGGTGGCCTGGCCACAAAGGAAAGGCTTTATTTCATCCACACATAGTCATAGAAATGGCTGCTGAAGTTACCCCCGCTGAATACAACAGGTAACGATCCGCCATTAGAGAAGAGCGCGCTCGCGAAACAAAGGAGTGAACTTTTGCTGCACAAAAACAACAACGGAAAGGCCCTGGCAACACGTGGTGAGATAGGGTGCGACGACGCGGGAAAACTACAAGGTTATCTCGATTGGACAGTCGATGGTGGCAGCCCGGTAGGGTGACTGGGGTACGATTTTTTGCCACTAGATGGCAGTGGCGGACCTTACAATCGTCTGTGAAGATTGCATACTTTTAGACGTTTTTCTCTTTAAGGTTCAAGAAGAACCTTCAACGGAGCATACATTCAGGCGTTTGATTTATTTAGTCAACAGATGGCATCACCTACTAGAAAACTCCCATAAATGCGCCGTTTACCCCATCCTCAAAAGCGCGAAAACTTCTCCAACTGTTGCGATCGGCATGAGTTACGGCCTTTTGCTGGACTTACTCACACCTGGGTTGTAAATAGATTTGAAAAGTTATCCCGTCTCCCCTCGTGGACGCGCCTCCAGCTAGTTTCTAAGTTTGCATGCACTTTTTCCCCCTTTTCTGATCCAAGGTGAATTATTATGCTTACTCGACTCTCTGGTAACGCCGCTGCTTGGGTGCTCGTGGCGCATGGCGCAACCATATTTATGACACACGCAGGCCCGTAGCCAGGGGGGGGGGCTACCGGGCTGCAGCCCCCCCCGAAATTTTTCCCATATTTTTTTATTATGTACTATCGAAAAAAAATAATCTTAAATTGATGATTGTGTGTTCTCTTTCATTCTCCCAGAAATAGATTGTTAGATATAGAGAATCTATAATACATTGATCAAACTATGTAATTTTTGCGTCCATTGCCGGGCAAAAACTTTGTGGAATATATATCCAATATTTAACAATTGAGCTGCATATTTGAACATCGTTTTACTTTGGTGCAAAATCTATCCTACACTGAGACGTTGGGCTATCTTTCAAAGAAGAAAGAAGAAAAAGTGTCTAAAAGAGAGCCTAGGTCAAATAAAATTCAACCCAGCCTCAATTTCCCGCAGACCTTGCAATAATTTGACTTCAAAAAATCGAATCACGAAAAAAAGTGTGTTATTTTTAATTTTCGAGCTTAAGTACGGCACTTTTCTAAAGTGATTTTAAAGAAGCGGTCATAATGGTGGTGATGGAATATTGAATTTTACTGAAATGAGGTGGCAGAAGCCGAATTTGATTTTAAAATCAAGTAAACAAAAATACCTCTTTTTTTTTATTTTTTCATGTTTCATGTTTTAGCATTGAAAATCGTACCATTAGTTGCTGAGATATCGACATTAGAAAATGGTGGGTTGTTTTGGTGAGACTTAGAAAACTTCAATTTCCTGATTCTTTTTCTTAAAGCCGCATTATCTCAGCAACCAGATGTCCAATCTTCAATGTCTCTTAGACAATTTCATTGCAAATTTTCTGAACTTTTCAAAAAAAATATTTTTGGAAATGGTCACTCACGGTCACAATTTTTAAAAATATATTAATATAAATATAAATAATATAATATAAAATATTTCGCCAAAATCAAACTTTCGGTGGCTATATCTTGAAAACGGAGCCCTTTTTTTCAAAGAATCTGTAATGTACTAATCGATTGCAAGTTCAATTTTACATAAAAAAATTACGTCAAATGTTTTTGCATTAAATTCACTATTTTTTCAAAAAATCATTACTTGGCGGCAGATTTTTGGACCATGTTTCTCTATGGCTCAAAAGTTGCGGATTTTTGTCCCCTCAAACATATCAAAAAATCTCGAAAATAAAAAAACGTATTTTGGGAAATTGAGTTTTTGTGAAACAAAAGTTTATTAAAAAAGCGAAAAAAAAACCGTGTACCTATTTTTTTCTCAATAGTCCTCAACAATACCTACAACTTTGCCGAAGACACCAAATTAATCAGAAAGTTCACTCAAAAGTTACAGCTGTTTGAATATTTACGTACCATTTTTATATGGACAGCAGCCAAAATTGTATGGAGACTTATATGGGTGAACCAATGACACAAAATAGCTTATTTGGTCATAGGAAAGGCCCCCACAAAGTTGGAGCCAAATCAAAAAATACAAAAAATTAAAATTGCCGAAACTGTCCGATTTCGTAGAGAGTTGCTTAAATGAAAAAAAAATCATTAAATTAAAACTAAAAATTCCCAACATATTTTTTCTATTAGTTTGAATATTGATTGATTATTTTTTTTTTAATTCTTTAATTTATTATGGAGTTTATATTTGGAGTGTTTTTCAATTGATTTTTGAATTTTCTCATTATATTTTATTTTTATACTTTTCTGTTTTCAAACTTCAAACTTTCTGATTTATTAAATTTCCAGCATCTTTAAATTTAGAATTTCAGAGTTTTAATTTTTTAATAATAAAAAATTCTTAATATATATTTTTTTAATTTCATATTTCTGCCTCTCCTGCAACTTGTCCGAAAATTCGAAGGACAAATAAAACATTTGTTTCAAATAACATCACACCATTATGTAGAAAACAAATCGAAGTGCATTTTCTTGCGTCAATAATACGGCATTTTTTGCCTCGCTGAAAATAATTTAATTATTTCTAAAATTTCGATGTACAGTACAGAAAAAAAGTTTTCGTCACTAGCCGGATATTTTGAAAACTTTGGATGCAAAACAACTGTTACAAAATGCAGTTTAAAACACATTTAAAATAATAAAACCATGTTTTATAATTTAATTTTTAAATATATTTTTTATTTGCTTTTGCTCCGCCTCCTCGACCTTGGTCAGAATCGAGAGATATAAATTTAAAAAAATATTCGAAGCGGCCTAATTTTAAATTAAAAAATTAAACAAATTTAATAATTTTAGATTTAATTTTCTTTATTTCAATGTGTTTTTACTTTGTATTTTGGAATATTTGAATTTAGAAATTCTTAAATTACTGAATTTTGGAATGCTCAATTTTATTTTTGTTAAATCCTCTAAATTTGAAATTTTCTATTTTGTAAAATTTTGCGTTTTTTTTATTGTTTTTGGTTTTAGAATTACCTTATTCTAAAAATTTTGAATTTCTTAGTATTTGAAATGGACTAATATTTTTATTTTTGAATTCTACAATTTATAAATTGTTAAGTTTTTCAGTTTTTTTCCCGAAAGTTAAATGATTATTGTAATGGCTTTCTCTAATTTTTAACTTCACTCTCAGTTAAAAGCAAACTCTATCCTTTAAATGTTCGACTCGTTTTTAGGAAATAATGGATTTTTAATATTTTTTTAGCATATTCAACATTTTTCAAGCGTTTCTAATTTTCAGTCGCATTCAAATAAACAAACTCAAGTTATTTGATTTTTTTCATCAAAAATATTGCAAACAATTAGCGCGCGAAGAAACGTCAAACGCCACTTTTTGATTCTGTTCTGTTTCAGCTGCTTACCGCCTGACAAAATATTTTTCAAATATTTTTGTGACCCTTTCGTTGTCCATTGCTTGAGCGTTTTTTTTTATGGAATTTTACGTTCCTTCCGCGCTCCTTACTAGCATGATAGGGCAATTTTTTTTTATTTCCTTTTGAATGTTAAATATGGTTCTAGTAGCAAAATGCCAGACGTAGATTAGATTTACAGGAAAAGCCTCATTGTTTTAATCATTCTTATGTAAAGTTTTCTTGACTTTTCACTGAACCAGATTTCGTAAATAAAAAGTTTCTAAATCCTAAAATTTGTAGGATTTCGTTTCCAGTGTCACGATATTGCTTGAATATAAAAACCTATATAATTTTACATCATTTTTATTAGTCAAAGCAGGGAAATGAAAAAAAAATTGCTATATATTTTTTATTTTGCTAAAAAAGATTAAGAGAGCATTAGACGTTCCTAGAACAAACACAGCCATGTTTACCAACAGTTTTTCTATCAAAACTCATTTCAGATTAAAATACAGTTCGGACAGCAATAAAGTTAATTGAAGATTTCAATGTGTTAATCGTGTTTATATGTATTTATATTTTTCAACGCACAATCTTATTTTAAATTTCAAGAAGCTGTGTCTCAGGAACGAGTCGACAAATCTTTAACGGTTCTTCATGGTTAAAAACAAATTCTCATTTGAGAACTTTGCTAAATTGTTTGTACACTATTTTCAATACATTGGATAGTGTTTATTTAATTTTTTTTAATGAATAGTGCTCTTTGAAGATTACTGTGAATTTGGGATTTTTGGTCGAAAATCGGAAAAGTCATTTTTTTTTTTTGAAAAATAAATGTTTTTATGAATTCATTTTGACTCTAGCATACCTATAATAATATTTATAAGCATTTTGTGATACACTTTGCTGGATTTTTTCAATTTGGAATTGAACTGTTTGTTCAGTCATATTAACATTCCAACGCCCAAGGCTCCAAAAAAGTTGGAACGGTAACTTCAACTCGCTGGTTTTCGGGCATAACTCACCCAATCAAGACAATTCTTTTTTCCAGTGATTTGTTAGGATGTCTAGATGATCCTAGAACTTAGCAGAACTCAATTTGATCAAATCTGTAATTTTTGCGATCGAAAACATCGTTCCAACTTTTTTTTTTGCCTGTAAAAAAAAAATCGCCGAAAATTCCGCGGAGGCTGTTGTTTAAAAAAAAGTTGGAACGATGTTTTCGATCGCAAAAATTACAGATTTGATCAAATTGAGTTCTACAAAGTTCTAGGATCATCTAGACATTCTTACAAATTTCTGGAAACAAGAATCGTCCCGATTGGTTGAGTTATGCCCGAGAACCAGCGAGTTGAAGTTACCGTTCCAACTTTTTTGGGTTGCTTGGGCGTCCGTGTAAGTTGGACATGCGTTGAACTATATTTATTCGAAGATAAAATTTTGACAGCACTCAACCATGGGTAATTCTCCGCCAACTCACACAGCAGTTGCCCCGACCCCTCTTCGATTTGCGTGAAACTTTGTACTAAGGGGTAACTTTTGTCCCTGATCACGAATCCGAGGTCCGTTTTTTGATATCTCGTGACGGAGGGGCGGTACGACCCCTTCCATTTTTGAACATTCGAAAAAAGAGGTGTTTTTCAATAATTTGCAGCCTGAAACGGTGATGAGATAGAAATTTGGTGTCAAAGAGACTTTTATGTAAAATTAGACGCCCGATTTGATGGCGTACTCAGAATTTCGAAAAAACGTATTTTTCATCGAAAAAAACACTAAAAAAGTTTTAAAAATTCTCCCATTTTCCGTTACTCGACTGTAAATTTTTTTGGAACATGTCATTTTATGGGAAATTTAATGTACTTTTCGAATCTACATTGACCCAGAAGGGTCATTTTTTCATTTAGAACAAAAATTTTCATTTTAAAATTTCGTGTTTTTTCTAACTTTGCAGGGTTATTTTTTAGAGTGTAACAATATTCTACAAAGTTGTAGAGCAGACAATTACAAAAATTTGATATATAGACATAAGGGGTTTGCTTATAAACATCACGAGTTATCGCGATTTTACGAAAAAAAGTTTTGAAAAAGTTACTTTTTGCGTTTCTCTTTGTTTCGTCGTCCGTGTCTGTCGCGGGTGACCATGAACGGCCATGATCGATGACGACCAACTTTTTCAAAACTTTTTTTCGTAAAATCGCGATAACTCGTGATGTTTATAAGCAAACCCCTTATGTCTATATGTCAAATTTTTGTAATTACCTGCTCTACAACTTTGTAGAACATTGTTACACTCTAAAAAATAACCCTGTAAAGTTAGAAAAAACACGAAATTTTAAAATGAAAATTTTTGTTCTAGATGAAAAAATGACCCTTCTGGGTCAATGTAGATTCGAAAAGTACATTAAATTTCCTATAAAATGACATGTTCCAAAATTTTTTACAGTCGAGTAACGGAAAATGGGAGAATTTTTAAAACTTTTTTAGTGTTTTTTTCGATGAAAAATACGTTTTTTTCGGAATTCTGAGTACGCCATCAAATCGGGCGTCTAATTTTACATAAAAGTCCCTTTGACACCAAATTTCTATCTCATCACCGTTTCAGGCTGCAAATTATTGAAAAACACCTCTTTTTTCGCATGTTCAAAAATGGAAGGGGTCGTACCGCCCCTCCGTCACGAGATATCAAAAAACGGACCTCGGATTCGTGATCAGGGACAAAAGTTACCCCTTAGGACAAAGTTTCACGCAAATCGAAGAGGGGTCGGGGCAACTTTTCCCGATTTCGTGTGAGTTGGTAGAGAATTACCCCCATATATTATTTGCTATAAAAAAAAACTTTTAGAAATAAGGATCTGATTTAAATTTTTTCAACGATTTGCATAATTTTATTAATACTCAAAATTCTGAAGCAATTTTTCAGCATTTTTTTTGTTTGATTTTATCGGGAAATATCAAACTATGATTTAAGCTTGCTTTAAATAAATGCATTTTTTCAGTAAATATTGCGGCGTTATTTATTTAACAATATTTATTTATTCAATATAACCAGGACTTAAACTTTTTTTTAGTTGGGAGAGGATGCACTAGATTTAGAAAATAAGCAACAGCTTCAATAGCCTTAAAACAATTTAAATAAAACAGTGTTAATGATTATTTTAAAGAAAATTTCAAGAAAAGTTAAGTTATGGGTTATGAGTTTTATTTTGTTTAAAAATCGAGCAACAATTTTTTTCAGTTCTTAGTTTTTAATTATCAAATTTGCCATCAAAATATACACACAGCTAAAAATTTCAATCTAAACGGTTTTAAATTAGATAGTAGAAATTTATTTTTATTTTTTTTATTTGGTCATAAGTTTTTCATCCAGATTTGTTGATAAACGAAATTATACATAAGTGAGATTAATTAACATTCTTCGGGCATTTTTTTTGATTAAAATTTTATTTAGGGTATATTTTAAATTTAACGATAATTTGCTAGCGGACAGTTTTTCATGAAATTCGTTTAAATTTCAACAATCCAAGAAAACGTAAGAAAATCACTTTCTTTTCAAATCCTTATATATAAACATGGTATATGAAAAAAGTGGATTTTTGATGAAGCATTTTCTTCAATTTATTTTTTCTAAACATAGGATGAAGCTTTTTTAAATCTTTTTTGCATACATTATTTTACAGTTTTATAATTCGTCTCAATAATCTTACCGTTAGCCAGGTGAATTTAAACAAATGGAATTTCTGATTTACTGATTTCCATAACCTTTGAATTTTTGAACCCAAGCCCCCCCCGAACAAAAATCCTGGCTACGGCCCTGGACACACGCGACTACTACCTACTCTGACTGCATGGCAATTCCCATTCATGGAGACTCCGAGCTACCTCCAGGTAACCTTCCCGGCAGAAGGTGGCAGAATTGCATCGTAAGGGAAAATAATCGCTCTCGAAAATGGAATATCGAGAAGGAGTCGTCGAGAAGCGCAAGAACGAACAAAAAATATGGTACAAAAGTGCAGTTAATAATTCACTCTAAAATAACCTCTTAATTATGGTTTCCGAGCGGGAAGAAGTAACGGTCGACTGAGGAAGGGGAGAACCTTCTATTATAATTCATTTTTTTTTTGTTTGTGGTTTATGCGCCCTCGAGCCTAGTTCTGGATCGGTGCACTTTCGGGTGGACTCTGGCAAGCCGGGAGCTTTTGAAGTGTAATTATTCGTGAATTTACTGCACTCATTAGAGAGGAACGCACTTTTCGGCGTCGTCGTCGTCGTCCGGCACAAGGTAGCATTATTCAGTTTGTACCACTCAGGGTAATTATAGCTGGAAGTTTTGGGATTTTGAGCGGACATCTGGACGCGGTGTCACTGCTGATATCCAATTTTAGACTAATTGGATGTGTGTGTTCCATGTGGTAGGAACATTGTATTTTGAGTTATTGGAATTGGTTCCACACACGACTGTCCCATTAACCAATTTAACGACAACTTTAATTTTCCTAATGTCTCTCATCGCGCATAATATTCCTAGACCATTCGTTGGCATTTTTTTAACTCAACTGTTTAACACTAGAAAAAAAAAACGGAAAAATTCAAAACTACAAACGTATAGCACAAAATTATGCATTTAAGCATGACATACTCACGCCAATTTATTTTAAAATACATAGTTGTCCAAGAGAAACATTTTGAGTTTTTGCAACGGGTGACGATTGGAGGTAGACATTGTTCTTTTCAGCATGAAAATAAATTGGTGTATGAATCACCAATTTATTTTAGATTGATAAACCCACCTAGTTTTAACGAATTTTAACCCTCCATTTAGAATTTATTAATACTTTATTTTTTCAGTTTTCAGATTGTCACTTTGAGTTTTTTTAATTTTTGTTCCTTTTTTTTCTTTTGATTTAAAGTTTCAAAGAATTGATAAGGCACAATTTGTGACATAACAAATTATTTTCTCAAATAATAATATTTATTTTCGTTATCCTAGAAAACTTAAGTCTGTGTTTATAGTTATCGGTCATAAATGTGCTGCATTCCATTCCTGGTTGAGGGAGATTCTAGAAGAGTCTTAATCCTTTTGTGTTTACATGTTTTGTTTTGTTCTGTTAGCGTCCAGCAGAATTTGCTTATCTTTCGTTTTTCGCATGGCCATAAAAATATCATTTTTCACCTTTTTCTTTTGATTACCAGTCTCACCTTTAAAATCAAACGAAAATTACTCTCCCTTTTTCCAATGTTCTTGATTTCTTCTTATTTTTTAAAAAAAATGTGATCATTATTTTGCTGGTGTAAAACGCAATGTCGTGTTATTTAAATTTTCACATAAAAAAAATGGGTTTGATATGAACTTCGGGAAAAACACACTCCCAACTAAAATATTTTTTTATTCGACTTTTCACAAAAAAATGATCAAAATTACCTTCCTTGCGCTTTCTTTGAGCTATGGCAATTTTGCCAAATTTTTGAAAAAAAAATCATAACTTTTGACAAACGTGGAAAACGTCGAAAAAAATATTTTGACTTTGATTTATGGTTTTAGATGAAAAATCAAATTTGCAATCGATAAATACTTTTCATAAATTTTGTATCGTGTACCGTTTTCGAATTATGTCGACTGTAAAATTGTGATTTTGTTGATATCGTGACTCTTTTCACCTGTAGAAGTCATTATTAAGCTTGAACATCCGTGATTTTTTTTAAAGAAAAAGAGGTTTTCACTATACAGTCCAGACTCGATTATTCGAAGGCCTCAAAAAACGAACCAAGAAAAAAAAAGTTATGCTGTCATAATTTTGATAATCGAGCTTTAGTATAACCCATAAACTACTTTGAAATGATTTAGAATTTTTTTAATCCAAGAATTTAATAGGCAATCAAACATTCAAATTCGACTTATATTGGTCGAAGAACTCGTATTTGATGTTGAAAGTAAGAGAATAAAAAAAATACGAAAACAAATGTTCATGATTCGATTATTTGAAGTCTCATACAAACCTTCGGATAATCAAACTTCGGAGTATACTCTGTACCTCTCCGATAATTCTTAATGTTTTTGCAACACTGCATAAAGATTTTTTTGTATATGGGATATTTATGCGAACTCAAATTTTCATTTTCAAAATTCAATGCAATAAAAGCCTTCAAAATCTATTTTGTTAAGCTCTGACTACTCGCTCACTACAGTTTAACCGGCAAACATAACCTATCCAAACACAGCACAAAAACACACATACACCCACACAATGTTAGCACCCTGGATTAACCTACTAAGCGGTGATCAGTAGCGCACCGTAGCCACCAGCTGAACTAACCGCACTTTAAAAAGCTAAAATGTACACACACGCAGACAAACAGTGGTGGGTGGCGGTGGGTGGAACTCAGTTGGACCATTTTTAACACTATGGAGAAGCCCCCGAGAATGGGATAAACGTTGGTTGGTTCACCATCACCATCAGCATCAGCATCATCATCCCAGAGTACGAGAGAGAGAGAGGAAACTGTGTTTGTTTGCTGTTGGTTTTCGTACCAGGTATTGGGTACCATTTATGGGCCACGCGGTGACATAGAAACGAGGAGTTGGGGCGGTGCGTCAATTGTTGGACGCTTCGTTTGGAGACGACTCGATTGACAAACTACCCTTCCAACAAGTAATGTAAGGAGGAAAAAACGCGTTCATTTGTGCAAATATGAGAGCCCCGGGAAGTAATATGGCACAGCGTAGCTGTGCGGCGTGGGCTATCCAGGTAATGATGCCTTCCCATACGAAAAAAAAGAAGCTGCGAGCGAAAGTCCGTGACGCGACGTGACGGCAAAAGAAGGTGACATAATTGCGAACGCTCGTCGTTGGCCATTTGTGACAAACTCCAAGGGGCCTCCAAATACGGCGGTCTGGGGGGGAAAGTCTCCTCGATTCGAGAACGGATTGAGGTTAGGAACGGAACGGAACCTCTGCGGCGAGTGAAATCACGACCTGCCGGGGCTCCAATCATGCGCGCGTGGTAAAAGGGAAAAGTTGTGATTTGTGGAATTAATTCGATTAAAATGATGGCTACGATTATGGTTGCTGTGTGCGAGCGCGGTAATTGCTATCGGTGTAATGCTCTGATTTGCTACGGAATGGGATCAGAAGCAGAAGTAGTTGCGGGAGCGAACCGTTGCTGGGAAACTCTGTGGCGGTCCATTATGGGCTTGGACGGCATTATTGAATCGAGTGCGGTTATTAGTGGTTCTAGTGGCTTGAAATGCAACTGATCGAAATAAAATGTATTTTACGGTTTGGCTTTGCAAGAAAAAAATAATTTTTCAGTGCTGAGCTTTTGATCAGCTTTGTCAAAGTGAAATTTCAACAGAATTTTATTTATTACCAAAATAATCATAACATTTACTCATCGATTGATAACATGCTGGATGCAAAGAAGTGTGTTTGACCTTTTTGTATGGCAAACAGATGATGAGTAATAACTCGTGAATTCAAATTAAAGATATGACTCACTTTTAAACTACTCAAATATTTTCAAGACCGTTTTAAATCATTTTTGTCGGTTGGAATGTGTTTTGACTTTGATAGTTGTATGCAAAATTTTGGGATTTTTCAAATTGAGCAGTTCTCTACGGAATCAATCTTTTTTCTTTAATTTTAATTTTTGTATTTTTTAATCCGACTGATACTTTTTTGGTGCCTTCGGTATGCCCAAAGAAGCCATTTTGCATCATTAGTTTGTCCATATAATTTTCCATACAAATTTGGCAGCTGTCCATTCAAAAATGATATGTGAAAATTCAAAAATCTGTATCTTTTGAAGGAATTTTTTGATCGATTTGGTGTCTTCGGCAAAGTTGTAGGTATGGATATGGACTACACTGAAAAAAAAATGATACACGGTAAAAAAGATTTGGTGATTTTTAATTTAACTTTTTGTCACTAAAACTTGATTTGCAAAAAAACACCAACTTTTCAGAAATTTCCAGAATGGGCCGAGTTATGATTTTTTGAATCAATACAGATTTTTTCAACTTCATTTTTCGAAAAAAATTTCAACTTAATTTTTCGATGTAAAATCGAATTTGCAATTGAAAAATACTTTAGTGAATTTTTGATAAAGTGCACCGTTTTCAAGTTATAACCATTTTTAGGTAACTTTTTTGAAAATAGTCGCAGTTTTTCATGTTTTAAAAATAGTGTCCATGTTTGCCCACCTTTGAAAAAAATATGTTTGAAAAGCTTCTCTATATTTTGCTTTTTCGGACTTTGTTGATACGATCCTTAGTTGCTGAGATATTGCCATGCAAAGGTTTAAAAACAAGAAAATTGATGTTTTTTAAGTCTCACCCAAACAACCCACCATTTTCTAATGTCGATATCTCAGCAACTATAGGTCCGATTTACAATGTTAAAACATGAAACATTCGTGAAATTTTCCGATCTTTTCGAAAAAAATATTTTCAAAAATTTTAAATCAAGACTAACATTTCAAATGGGCGTAATATTGAATGTTTGGCCCTTTTGAAATGTTAATCTTGATTTGAAAATATTGTTTTCGAAAAGATCGAAAAATTTTACAAATGTTTCATATTTTAACATTGAAAATCGGACCATTCGTTGCTGAGATATCGACATTGAAAAATTGTGGGTTTTTTTGGTGAAACATAGAAAACATCAATTTTTCTGTTTTTAAACCTTTGCGTTGCAATATCTCTGCAACTAAAGGTCGTATCAACAAAGTCCGAAGAAGCAAAATATAGAGAATTTTCTCAGCTTTTCAAAAATATTTTTTACCAAAAGTGTGCAAACATGTGCACTAATTTAAAAAAATGAAAAACCGCGACTATTTTCAAAAAAGTCACCTAAATATGGATTTAACTTGAAAACGGTTCACTTTATCAAAATTCTACTAAAGTACTTTTTGATTGCAAATTTGATTTTACATCGAAAAATTAAGTTGAAAAATTTGTGTGACCAATATTTCGATTTTTTGAAAAAATCAGTATTGATTAAAAAATTCATAACTCGGTCAACAATTTTTTGCACAACCTGGAAATTTCTGAAGAGTTGGCATTTTATGTCTTCTAAAACATATCAAAAAAAATAAAATAAAATAAAACAGTGTTTTTTTGTAAATCAAGTTTCAGTGATAAAAAGTTAAATAAAAAATCACCAATTTTTTTTACCGTGTATCATTTTTTTCCAGTGTAGTCCGTATCCATACCTACAACTTTGCCGAAGACACCAAATCGATCAAAAATTACCTTCAAAAGATACAGATTTTTGAATTTTCATACATCATTTTTGTATGGACAGCGGCCAAATTTGTATGGAAATTTATATGGACAAACTAATGATGCAAAATGGCTTCTTTGGGCATACCGAAGGCACCAAAAAAGTTTCAGTCGGATTAAAAAATATAAAAATTAAAATTTAAGAAAAAAGACCGATAGAACATTATGATTGATTTTTTTCTAAACTCAATGTCATATTCCACTAAAAGTTATCAATTTTTCAAACCGCCAAAAAATCCAAAAACTTTCTCACTTTCTCACGAAACCCCTTTAGTCCAGCCAGTTGCAACGCTACAACCGAAAAAGCAAGCAACTCGGCAAGGGTTCGCCTCATCACCATTTCCTCCTGGGCTGGACTCGTCACTCCGGACACCACATCGGGGTCGGGCCCAAGCCGACGGGAAGTAAATTGAGTGAGAATCCTATAATTACCATTTCCATCCAGAAATTACACTTCCCTCGTCATAAAACAAACGGGCTGGCGGGAAATGAAAAAGTCTTCCTCTTTTTTTTTTTGCTTGAGAGGGGAGAAACAAAAATGCAACAATCTCACCTGTCTGTGTTTGCTGACGACGGAGTTGAGGTTGAGGGTTGGTGTGAGTGAGTGACCAGAAACCGTCACGCAGGTTGCACCGCGGACTTGGTCCCGCAGGATTTGGACGTTTTTTTTTCGTAGGGAGGGAAGGTTAAGGCCGGAATAATACGGCGGCGGTGTTGAGAGAAAAAAAACACAGAGAGAACCCGAAAGTTGGTGGGAAGTGGGAAGAAACACGCTAATGATTTAGTAATAAACGTTTTTCTTTATTTTGGAGAGTTTTTTGTGTGTGCTTTTATGTTCTGTTCTTTACATTTTACACGAAATAGAACAGCGCTTCAAGTGAAACAAAAAAAAAATGGCAAAAGGGAAGAAACTTTGAAGTTATGTCCGCTAAGAAATTTGCAACATTTTTTTTTTTGCGAATTTTGCAAAAAAAATATAATTCTCAATTGACAATTTGATTTGTTATCATCAATGTAAAAATACTTTGAAATTTGAACAGCCAATTTAAACCATATTTGAGATATTGGAGGTCGATTGCGCTTGAATTCATGCAAGAAAGAGCTTTGTAATGGTAGTTTCCCAATGTTTCCGCAAGAGGTCGAAAGTCAAGGTGCAACTACCAAAATCTTTTCTGTATATAACTTTTAAAGCATTTTACCAAACTAAATAATTTTCAACAGGAACTTATGGGAATCCCAAACCGGACCAAATGGCAAAAAAACAGACCTATATCTGTGCAGCCAATTCCAAGGTATTTTTTTTTTTTTTCTTAAAATCGTTGCTTTTATTTACTCATTATCATACATTTAAATGATCCATTTCATCGGTATTTAGGCCACGGCCTGTAATAATCACTAGTATTTTTCTTCCCTTGATTAGTGTTAGTTCCACTCAAAGCTTCTTCCAGTTTTTTAGCATTCTCCATTTCTTCATTTCTTTTTCCAGACTCGTTTTGTTCCGCTAGTGTTTTGTTCTCCTTCATGATCGTTTCATTTGCATTGTCACTGTTCCTGTTCTTCTCATCCGATCCTTTTTCGCCTTCTCCAGCCTGGTTGCTTACGGTTGAAACATCCAATATCTTGACTGGATGCAAAACAGATGCATCGTTGGCGACAACTTGAGCAAATGAGCTACTTTTTTGCTTGGACAAAAAAGAAGCCCCAGTACTGCTACGCGTTGGACAGTTAACTTTCATATGACCTTCAGAACCGCATCCAAAACATTTATCCTTCAAACCGTCAAAATAAATTCTTGCTGCTTTTCCCTGAATCTTTATCTGTGCTGGTAAATCTTTGACAACTTCCATGAATATTCCACGCACACCATTCCATATAGGAAATCCTGTTTCTACTGCAAACTTTTCTCGACACAACTGCTTTACCTTTCCATACTTTTCCAATTCCCTTCGAATCTCCTCATCTCCTATTTCCGGTGTTAATCCAAATATCCGGACATATTGGATGTCCCCTCCAGCAACCATTACCATTGTTTCCGTTGTCGTTCCGTCGGCGTACCAAAACGTGGTTTCCGCTCCTAACCTCAAAAGTGCCTTTCTCATCAATTCCATTGACTGAAACTTCACATAAACACTGTGATCCTCGCGATACATTGCAGATAATTCCTCCCATTTCCAGCCGTGATTCCTAAAGAACTGGAAAATCTCCGGATCCTTCGGCTTCCTTTGGCCAACACCGAAATAAATTCGGATGGTCAATTCCTTTTTGGGTTCCATGACCTTGAACTGCTAGCTGTAACTGTTTCACTGTCTTTGCACACACGTCCGCTTCCAATGAAATCACTTCGTGAACTGCCAAAGTCGTCAGTTTTGTATTCGCTAGTCGGTATTGGAGTGACAATTGTCATTATAACGTCAATCCCTACACATGCACAGATATTTGCTCAGAAATTGATTTTAAGTCGACATATATACTTGAAGGTAGGTCTAGGAATCGAATTTTTGAGTGATTTTAAAGCCTTTCCTCAGTTAGGAAGGCATGTCCAAGGTAGAAATCTTTTTTCAATTTTTTGTTGTTTAATTAATTAAAACAACAGCAGATCAGCGGGGTTTCCCCGTTTGTGCAACTTTTTACTCATGATTCGAGGGTGGACAACGGCTTCAACTGCCCTCGAAACGTTACTTGAATTTCAATCGCTCGAAACACTCTCCAAGGGAAAACCGCCCCATTTTCAATATTTAACCAAACGCAACACCACACTTTACAGCACACTTGAAATTCAAAGCCCAATTTGTCGGAACCGATCCGGCCACTAGAGCCACCGAGAGAGAGTGCACTCCAACGTCAATTGTTACGCAAGTTTGGCGTTGTTTGTTGCCCTATTACCGGTGCTTACATGATAAATCAACAAGCATCAGGCTCGTTTTTATTAATCCGACATCCGTGTTCGAAATGAACCCACAACCACAACCACAAAAATTAGCATCATAAAAGTCGAAAAGGCAGCGTTTGAAAAATGCCATAAATCCACCCCTCCGATGGTGTTGTTAAGGGGGAGGTGAGATATTCACTACCACAGACGATTCAATTTAAAGCCGTTGGACTTTAAACATAATTAAAATTAATCAAACCGCTCGTTGAAATGCACTTTTTTATTGCATCGTAAAAAGGGTGTCGCAGCTGCACCCAGTACAATTTATTTGTCTAAATTGAACCTAATCCTCGACACAACTGTCAACTTGTCCCGGTGAACAATCGGACCCTTGATCTTGAACCTGCTGCCGAGCAGTTTAGATTAAGGAAGGGAAAAGGTCAGGTTTGGAAAACGAGCGGTCATAAATTAGGGTCGGAAACCGATAAGTTGTCTTCCTACCAAAAAAGCTGTCTCGAAAAAGGGTCATGAATAATCAACGACCAGGAGAGCGACAAAGTGTCTTTTTATTGTCACACCGACTGGACTCTGACGTTCTGGGGTCGCTCCGTTAGGGCATTAGTATTCCTTCTATTTGGTGTAACGAATCCATCAGACTCGCGCCTTCAACGGAGAAAAGGGACACACCGACTGGGTAGGACTGATGGCAATCGGTCGGGGGTGGAATTGGTCATGCTTTTGTCTCGTGTCTTGGATAGAGGAATGACCAGGTGTTAAAAAAAGGTCAAATTCTTAAACAAAGAATTACACATTAAGAAATCCAATTCAATAAAATTTTATTTATTTCCAGAAATTGTTTTTATTTAATCTCGATTTGCTTAGTCACAAAAATTAATCAATCTTTTTATCTTTTTCATTTTCAGGTAACTGCCGATTCCTAAACAAAACATTCAAATTGAGATCTACTACAAAAATAATCAGGTTTGAAAAGGGGCTACAAAATTAATTCTAACAAACATCTTTACTCCCAAAATAAATGATCATAAGTTAAACGATTTCAATTTTGGTTCAAAACCTCTGCATAATTGACTGGAATAAGCAATTTTCTTTTATGCGGGAATCCAATTTGTAGCAAAAATCGTAGATTTTTGGTACTGTTTGACCCTATAAAAAAATCTTATCCAATATAAGAAAATGAAAATCTGAATTTCGTTCGTAAAGTTTCGAACCAAAAATTGGAAATGTTTAAGGGGTTAAATACATGTAAATCGACAAAAATTTCAAGGGTTGGTAAGAGCACACACTAAAACTCTGGTCTGGTTTTGACCAAATTGGCTCAAAATTTTGATAAAGACTCGGTCTCGAAACAGGTCTCGAGTGCATGAACGTTTTTAAAAAGTTCATGAAAAATGACATGAATATTTTTATGTTTTTTTTAGCTAAAAATCGAAAAAAAAAAACTTTGAAATCCCGTTTCCGTAGAAGTTTTGAAGCATTGGAATGTAAATCATAACGGGTCAAATATTTTAGCAATTCTTATACGAAATCGAATTTGAATTGTTCAAAATTTATTATTTATCATCAATTTTTATATCAAATTGAGTTTTACATTTTAATATAACAGATTTTGAACAGAAAAAAACACAAACATTCTTTTTGCTTTTATTTTAATATTATTTATTCATACAAATAATGCTAAACTAAACTGCACTGTGTCAGGAAATCCAACCCTATTCCCACAATTTACAATCACCACGATTCTACGCCCCAGAACACTAACCGGAGATGGCTTGTGCAATCAGTGACCATCAGAGCCAGCACTAACCACAGTCAGTCAGTCAGCTCGCAGCTCGCTCAACTGCATTGTGTGTGTGGTGTGTTATTTCCATAATTTTACAAAACATTTACCATTTTGAATGGAAATCTAACCCCCGGCAGCAGCAAACTTTGAAGCTATTACGCGTTATTGTTCGTTTTTTTTGTTGTGCCTTTCGCTGAATAGTTTAGAAAAAAAGCTCCCCCCACGAAATTTATGCTGCTGCTTTTGTGGGTGGTGGGTGGTGTGGCTTACCCGATGCAAACAAACTTGAAATAAGTATCGTTTTTTTTTTCAATTTTCATGCAAAGCCGGGATTTTTGTCAACCCCCCGTTCCCAGCAACATTCTACGCGCGGTGACAAACGGGCGAAGTGGACAAAAGCACTTTGTTCGAGAGGAAAAAAAGCTCTGCTGCGCGCAGTGCTTTTGCATAGATTTTATGCACATTTCTATGATGCAAATGCACAAACATCGGCTCGATGTGGCGGCAGCATGTGGATGGGAAGCGAATTTGAATGCAAGGTTATTGCGGATTTGATTGTAAAATTAGTATTTTTTTTTCTATTCAATTGCCCCATTGTTTGTTCCTCAACGACGGAAGCCACCGGTACAAATGACAGTTTGGTTTCTTGAGGAGATTCATGCAGCTATTAAATGTCACTTTGTGAGCTGCACTCTGCTGGAACGTCACACCCGGTTCGCAGCTCGGACTTGAAATGTCGAAAATTTCAATATCAAAGCAAGAAGAGCCCCCCGACCAACCAACCACCAAAGCCAAACGGTTTTCGGTGGCCATAAAGATAAACATTAAACCACCTCTCTAGGTTTAGAACCGGGTGCAACTTCAAGTCTCGTCCCGTTTGTGCCGGCCATTTGGCCACCTGAAAGTGCTCCAGGTGCATCGTCCGTAGACGTCGTCGCAACAACCGCACTTATGCTGGTGTCTGGTTCAACCATTTCCAAAATTGCTGTACAAGTGGAACTCTACACACACTCCGTGCTCATTTGTCCCACGGACGGACCCGGGTGCTCAGCTATTCATTCGTTCTGGTCTTTTGGGTCTGTTGCTGCTAATGTTGCTGTTGAGTTGGAGTTTGGAAAACCTAAAATCAAGACGGCATCAGAGCTAGCTTCCAGAAGTCAACGAACCGGGAAGCTTTGTTTTTTTGGGTGGCAGGGAAGGTTGAAAGATTTTGAATACTTCTATGATATCATAACAAACGGGTCATTTTTTGAAATCTACACCCAGAACTGGACATCGGCATACGAGAGGATAAAGAGCACGATTCGGTAGTAAAACGGTACTGTGTGTAGACTGAGAGGATAAATCCCGAAATTACCGAGAGTACTTTACTCATGGTTCATTTTCCAAAAAAGTTCATCTATCAAAAAAAAAGTACTGGTACCGAGACTCGAACCCAAGACCTTCGGCATATTGAACCGTGCCTTTGCCGTATAGGCCACCATGGTTCGGTGACTAAGTGGCGGTCATTTGTCCATATAAGCCACTCAATAGGATGAACTGTTCCAATGAACGAATGAACACGCGAGAGGACTATACTCTCGCAAAATAGCACTTTCCTCACGTTTCCCCTCGTTCTTTAACTTTGGGTGTACATGTTTTAAGTTGATGTCAGTACACGCTTCAGGTTCATCAAGTTTTGATAGATTTGGGTTCTCTGAACAAGCTCAAATTTACTGAGTTAAATTTTAGTGAATTCCTTGCCAATAAATAAAATTGAAAATTGTGGCTACCATGCTCAATGCTATGAAATCATCTTGAGTAACCATGCGCATGCATTTTAATTCCCGTTTTTTTCACGTTGTAATGGTTATTGATTTTTTGTTATTTTTTAAAGCTATGGAATTCAACTATTTAATTTAGACAGTCGAATGATTTTCAATTTATGACATTGATCATAAGCAGACATTTTTGCTCCAAACAAAATAATTGTTGACATTCCTTTAAAGGAGATGATATTCTTTATTGCATATCTTTGTAAGACTCCCCTGAAAATTGAGAAGAAATTTCTATGGACGATAAGATGATGAAAAATTGCTTCCTTGGATGCGGAAACGATTATGAAAAGGTTAAGCAAAAAAAAAAACCGCAGAAAATCATTTTTACCAGAAGGATATTCTTTCCGAATTATGACCAAAGAAACAATTTTGTGTCATTGCTTTCAGCCGGAGTCTAAGAGCAAATGCTCAATGTTTCTTTGATGAAATTTTAGGAAATTTTCTGAACCCTAAAAAATATATTTTTTAGAAATTATCACTCGAGCCTATTTTTAACTATCGAATAACTGAAAATTATTAAAATATCGGAAACGGTGCACTTTATCTGAATTTTTCTAGAGCATTTTCCGATTGCAATTCGATTTCGATTGAAAACTGTAGAAAAAATGGAAAAGATTTCTATTTTTCCAAAAAAAAGTCAACTCATCAAAAAAAAAAAAAAAAAAAACAGAACTCGACGGCAAAATTTGTTTACTCAAAAATTGCGGGTTTCTGTTCTCTAAAACATAAAAAAAATAAAAAATACGGATTTTAAGAAATTGATTTTGAATTCAAAAAAAGGTTCTTTTAAAAATCGTCATCAAATTCTTTGTACCATTTTCTATGAATAGTGCGCATGAATACGTGAAACTTTGCCGAAGACATCAACTCGATCATAAAATTACTTTAAAAGATATAAAGTATCATTTCGAAAATTGACACAAAGTTTGAGTCAAATAAAAAAAACTAAACCGAAAAATCGGCTGGATATGTAGAGAATTGCTTAAAATTGTATTTGTTTTGAAATTTTAAGATTTTTTTAAAAATAGTTTAACATCATCGACTTTCAACATCAAGAAGTATTAATTCGGAGCATCAAATTCCAAAAGGTTCAAAGTTGCAATTATCATTCCAGTGATGATTATAATTATTTACTTTACGTTTACAACATCAGTTACAACAGATTTTTTATGTTTTCAGTGTTAGATCAAAAGGATAACTACAAAGTCAAAAAATGACTCATTCGTAAATTTTATATTATTTGTAATAAACATATTTTAAAGCAATATAGTTTTTTGTTATTGAAGGTCTGTATGTTTTCATTTTTTTTTGTATTATTTTTGTAAAAAAATCTGGAAAATTCAAGAAATTTGATCATTTTTATCTATTTATTCCTTGTATGAAATGCTGTAATAATCAAAATCGTATACCAAATATTTGATTTATTTTTGATCCTGATTTCTGAAAGAAATTTCACAGAAGAAATTATCTCAGATAAATTTATAAATTGTTCATTGGAAAATATTAAAATTTTATTTGTTTTTTGAGGAACCTATACATATTTTTGTAACCATCACTGTTAAAAACTTCAAGTCAAGTGCTTGCAATTAGACTGCAGCCACTAGAGGTAAGCTTAAATAATGACAAAGTTCAACACCCAACCAAGAACGTTGAATCGTTATTTGAAACTCATTTGACCTGAAATAAACTTGAAAGTTTTATACTCATTACCGTCCCACACGATTCTGTTCTTTCTGAGAGCTTCCCCAGAAACTGAATATTTAGAACGTCTCCTCAACTGGATGATTCCCTGAAGTGCCTTTCGCTCTCTCCTTCTTGGGACAAAAAGAGGGTCCAAAGGTCCCCGCAGATGCCGTAACACCTCGCACCGCCAGGGGGCCAGATCTTTAAATAATCCAATCTCTCACTTTCAAAACAACTCGGGGCCGGTGCCACGACACGAGTCTATTCATCATCATTTTACAGCTTCTTTCAACTCCTTCTGCCTAACCTGCACCTCGAAAAGGGAACCTGTAACCCTCAGAATCCCCGGCGGTTAATGAACTTTTCCCCTCTCAAGTAGCTTATTTGAACTCTCTTTTTCTCTTGCCAATAACTCAAAGTGACCCCTCGTCGAAAGTCGATCCCGATCTCGAGAAATAGAAATAGAGAGAGAGGGGGGCAAAAAGGGACAACCTCGCGTTCCAACCTCCCCTTGGACCCCAAAGGGGAGGTTAATGGATCGTCGTTAGCACATCGAACAAGATTGAAGGCTTTGATACACGTCAGATTAGAGGAAGGTTGAGTTTGGAACGAACCAACCAAGTCACGGGGAATGACAGTGGAAAAATCAATCCCGAAAGTGACGATGGCGTGTAGGACGGATTTGTGTGTCTTTTTTCTTCTTTACTTTGCTGATGGAAGGATGGAGGGTTTTTTAAATCACGATGCTCGATTCTGGTGATTGAATTTTGTTACCAGCGAAGGTTGGTTGGATGGATGGCGAGAGTGAATCGTTGACGAATAATGGTTGAGGTTGGAAACTTTGTCGTGGCTTGTAGAGGGAGATTTGAGCAATGTTTGAACAAGTAGATTGAACAGTTGAAGGGATAGATATGATCATGGGTCTTGTTTTTCTTGCCTCACTCTAAAAAGTTTTGAATAAGTGAATTTTGAGAGTCAAAATCTTGTTAAAAGTTATCCAATTTTAACACAAAATGAATCAAAAATTCCTACCTCTAGCTCGTCTAACCCCAACAATACAACAAACCTTGCAAGCGATTATTGCGCCAACGTTTCAACTCTAAATTCAAAACACGAGATGTCCAATTGTTTGTTCAAAGGGGCCTCCGCCACACTAAACACGACTATCTGCGAAATATTTTACGACCCCGGTCCAGTCACAGTTCGACGACCATTATTGCTGGGCCCCCTAACTTCTGTACGGTCATGTCGACTAACGGCAAAAAACTAGAAAGTTCATATTCGCTGCCAAGAGGGCTCACAGTAATGGACTTCTCGCCGTATGCAGCCAGACTTTGTCCTCCTCTTGCGAAAGCTTGTGTTCAGCTCAGAAAAGTGCACACCTGAGAGAGAGCCCTGCACGTGCGGAGTGAAATGGGGAAGTGCTCTCTGTTTTATATGAAAATATTGTTCCGACACAATTTCACTTAGATACCACAACCTTCCAAGCAGATATTATGGCGTGAGAGAGAGAGACCCTCCATTATGCTACATCATTTCGCCACCTGTTACCACCTGTGCCACATATCGGAGGGTTGAAGGTATCGGTCGGAACCACAGCATCGCCACCATCATCATCATCATCATTGGCAGTTTCAATCGCCGCACAGAGTTTCTAACCTCAAGAACCGAGGCACCTGTTGGGGAACCTACCCTCCCCCTCTGTTTATGTTCATCAATCACGTGCGTGGTCTCTGATCTGGTTTTTGAGGTTATGGCTTTGGAAAATTATGATTTATTAGAGAAGTTCCGCGGAATGATTAGGTCGGATCGGTGGAATGAGGTCCATTTTGCTTCCCCTCTGTACCTCGTTTTGCTCATCTGAGCACAGGTCAGTCTCATATAGTGTATCGACATTTCATGAAGTTTTGTGTAGGTTCATATAAATACACAGCAAAAAATCCGATGGTAAAATCGCATGCAAAAGCATGCACATCACCTTCGTCAAAAAAGACACCTAGTATTACACGTTACATGTACAATTTTTGTAAACATAAAAAAAAGTTGCAACCGACAGGATTCAAACCCAGCACCAACAGTAAGGACTGGCGCCTTAGCCCACTCGACCATCAGACCGATGAAGAGTGGAAAGGATAAACGCATATATGAGCTTGACATTTTGGTCAAGTAGGTTTCCCATACTGATGGGCTACATATTCCAGGGTGTAATATTACATAGAATTTCATAAAATAATGCAACATTTATTTTACACCCAGGCCTTTTACACGCAGCTGGATTACTACTTTTTTTGCTGTGTATTTTTTCCATTGGTTAATTCCAATTTAATGAGAAATATTGATCTTGATATTCATTCAGTTTTAAAAGAGACATGCGTTTTATTTTTTTTTCCTTAAATTTTGATAAAATTACCAAACATTAAAAAAAGAAAACTTATCATACTGCAAAAAAGTAGTGATCTAACTGCGTGTAAAAAGCTTAGATGTAAAATGAATTTTGCATTATTTCATGAAATTCTATGTAATATTACACCCTGAAATGTGTAGTCCATCAGTATGGGAAACTTACTTGACCGTAATGTCAAGCTCATACATGCATTTATCCTTTCCATGCGTCATCGATCTGATGGCCGAGCGGGCTAAGGCGCCAGTCCTTACTGATTGTGCAGGGTCTGAATCCCGTCGGATGCAACTTTCTTTTGTTTTTACATAAATTGTACATGTAGTGTCTAATATTAAGTGTATTTTTTGACGAAAGTGATGTGCATGCTTTTGCATGCGATTTTACCATCGGATGTTTTTTGCTGTGCACTGTAAACTTGCCAAATGATGACTCAATTATCTTAAAATGTAGACCCTCCAGCTCGATAACTGCTTTTTGGACCCTCATTTCGCTAAGTGGGACATTTTTCGCGTGCACGAAATCTGCGGGATCCCCCAAGGGGAAGAGCTTTCAGCTTCATTAGCAAGCTTTGGCTACTGTTGATGATGACGATCCAATCGGTGAAATCAATTCGATGCTTTGCGGTGGCCAATTGCGATAAATGAGAGAGATTTGTTTTGAAGTGACGTTTCAAGATTAAATTTTTACATGCTCGACGATGAAAAGGAAGAAACGTGGAAGATAAACTGCACTGAATTATGGTGTAGAGCTGTTTCACAAGTATGTCGAGAGTCACGCTTCGGAGAAAGCAAAACGACCGTTTAATGTCCCTCCGGGCGAAGCTGAAGTAGCAAAAAAGTTAAGTCGTAATGCTAAATGTTTGCGGAATAATGACGTGTGTATGAAATTTGACTGATTTTTGGAACATGCTGAGGCTGCGTGAGAAATTGGCTTTTAGTGAAATCTTTTTTGGCCATTAATTTCTCTTCAAGCTTTTTTTGTTCAGAACGAGATATCGTCAAAAGCTAAACTACCATCGTTAAACAAATTCAGTCGACTACACTTTCGTTACAATGGAGCAAATCGCTCCAAATGATTGCAACCTCGCCACCACAGAAAGTGAAACCGTGTTTCCTTTCCCCCGATCCCGAAAAGTGCCACCATTAAAAAATGCTATTTATTGCACTAACCAAGAAAATTCATTGGTTTGCCCACCCAATTTGCTTCACCGATTTTCACCAAACCCCCCTTCCCGCCAAACAATCAAGTTCACAGTTGGTTTATGCGCCAGCGAAAAAAAAAAATGCCAACTGAAAATTACAACCACCAGATCATGCGCCACCCCCTCGTTGATTTATGCTCTCCACCACTTGCTACTAGAGCGAAATAAAAAGTAAGCAAAAACATGATCGAGAATCGAACGGGGCGAAATTAATGTCTCCCGACCACCAACGGATAAGTTGTGGCGATCGCCGCGAGGAACAAATTGCCACTCTGGTTTTTTTCCCTCCGTGCCCAACAATGTACAAACACACGCTGCGCCCAGACAACATCATCCGATAGATAAATTGGCAGCGCTGACTTTCGATTGTGGGGCACGGAAATAAAATAAAAACTCACAATAATGTAATTTTACGTTAATGAATGCGTAAAAACAAATAAAATGATGTCAATTTGCGTGTATGTAATTTTACATGTTCTTTCTGTAAAACAAATATTTTCCCTTAATAAACAGGCTTTGAAGCTTTAAAAAAGCTGCTGCAAGTTTTATTTTGAATTGAAATTTACATAATTTCATGTTATTTTTTTTTTTAAAGAACTCATAATAATTGATTTGATTTTACGTTAACGATGATGTAAATTTACGTGCATGCAATTAAAAAAATGAAAATGGTCTTGAGGTGAAATTAATAAATTTCATGTTAAAAATAAAAAAAACTCAGAATGATGTAATTCAACGTTCATAATGATGTAAATATACGCGTATGTAACTTTACATATGTTTCATGTAAAAAATTATGTTTTCTGAAAATAGACATGCATTAGAGCTTACATACTATTTTTACAGATAAATAGATGTAAAATTACATACAAATTAATTTCCAAGCAAAAAATTTCTATGCATTTATTATTGTAAAATTACATAATTCTGAAAAAAAAAACAAATATTTTCCCTAAATAAACAGGCTTTGAAGCTTTAAAAAAGCTGCTGCAAGTTTTATTTTGAATTGAAATTTACATAATTTCATGTTATTTTTTTTTAAGAACTCATAATAATTAATTTGATTTTACGTTAACGATGATGTAAATTTTCGTGCATGCAATTAAAAAATTGAAAATGGTCGTGAGGTGAAATTAATAAATTTCATGTTAAAAATAAAAAAAACTCAGAATGATGTAATTCAACGTTCATAATGATGTAAATATACGCGTATGTAACTTTACATATGTTTCATGTAAAAAAATATGTTTTCTGAAAATAGACATGCATTAGAGCTTACATACTATTTTTACAGATAAATAGATGTAAAATTACATACAAATTAATTTACAAAACAAAAAATTTCTATGCATTTATTATTGTAAAATTACATAATTCTGAGTTTTGAAAAAATAACATTGAATTATGTAAATTTTAACTTACAATACCATTTACATGATTTAATTATATTTTTTTAAAACTCAGTATTTTAAAATTTTACAATAAAAATTGCATAGAAAACATGTAAAATTTTGTAAATTAATGTGCATGTAATTTTACATGTTTTTTCTGTAAAAATATTGTTTTTTTTTTCTTCCTGAAAATAAACATGCTTTGGAGAATAAAAGAAGCTGTTGAAGATTATTTTGGGAGTTGAACTTTACATTATTCTTTGTGATGTTTTATTAAAAAAAATGCTGTAAATTTTAGATTTTTTTTGTTCAAACGAGAGGAAATTTTGTTTAAACGAGAGCAACGTCTGAAAATATTCAGCCATTCTGATTGACTTACACTGTTTTTTTTTATTTCAGTGTATCTTTGATTTTAAACCTTATGTTTGCGTTTGAGGGCCCCAACAACAACCAAAAACACACACAGTCAAACCACAAATGGGAAGCTCTGAAATTTATTACTGTTAATTTTTCCATCGCTTCACAGCTCGCAATATATATTGGCGTTGGTGGCGGTGAAAATTACCCAAAAACTCAAAGAGCGCACGATGGAAAAATCGCAATAATTGCCACTTTAAAAAGTTGATTTCAGATCGGGACTGGCAACACCAGCCAGCAACAGTCAACTGTTCGGAGCTCCTCAAACTTTTCGATTTTTTCGCCGTAATTAACAGTGTTTACCCGCGAGTTTGCTGCTCCAGCATGCCAAGGGCCGGCCGTGGCCGTGGCAGTTCGAGTGCGGCCTCGAAAAACCCGCGAAGTTCATCTACCGGCAGAGTGCAGAAAGGTAAACATACCAACGCCGCATCGACCGCCATCGCGCACGGGAGCGTGCCCGGTGACGTCACCGATCCTTCTTTTTTACACGTGTCATACCGTCCACGTGAGTCCCCAGTACGGACGAGACAATCGACCCGGGCATCCGGAAGCACTTCCGACCAGCAGCAGCAGCAGCAGCAGTCCACCAGCACTACGACAACAACCACTTCCAACGTTCCCACCAGCAACGAATTTGAGATGCTGAGTGGAGAAGAAAACAACACCGCCAGTGACAGCAGCAGTGCTGGCGACGACGATGACGATGATGAACTTGCGCGCAAGCAAGGAAAGCAGAAAAAGTGTAACTCTCCGAAGGAACGACGACCACCTCCAATTTTTGTTTTGGATACGTTGGCGGACGATGTTGACGAGTTGCTTGAGGGACTCCAATATTGTCTCAAAATTAGCAAAACTTCTGTGCAAGTGATTACGCATAAAAAACAGAATTTCGACTTGGTAGTGAAGAAGTTGAAGTTGCGAAACTTCAAATTCTTCACATTTGACCCAGCAGAGAAGGTCCCAGTGAAGATCGTCCTTCAGGGATATCCGGACCGCCCGATCTCCGACCTGGAAGAACACCTGTCGGGCGTCAAGGTTAAGCCTCGAGAGGTTAAGGTGCTCTCGAAATCGACAACGGTGACAGGTACGTACACATTGTACCTCCTGTACTTCGATCGTGGGTCGGTCAAAATCCAGGACCTACGGCAGATCAAAGCACTGGACGGCTTCTTCGTGACGTGGCGATTCTACACGAAGAATCCGACCGACGCAGCGCAATGCCACCGCTGTCAAAAATTCGGACACGGTTCAAGAAACTGTAATCTTCCGCCCCGGTGCGTTAAGTGCGGTGAGACCCACTTCACCGAAAGGTGCAATCTTCCGCGGAAAGACCAGCTGGGGGAAAACGCCCAGCAGCACAAAGCGCGCGTCAAGTGCGCGAACTGTGGTGGAAACCACACGGCGAATTTCCGTGGCTGTGCCGCGCGGAAAAAGTACCTCGAGGAGCAGGACAATAAGAAGAAAGCGCCAGCGTCCCGCCAACCTCCAAAGACTTCGAGCACGAACGCTGCAGCAGCTGGCGGCGGAGCGGTTCCATCGACCAACCCAGCGTTCCCTCCCGGTTGGGGAGGTTCGTACGCTAGAGTAGCCGCTTCTGGGAGCGGTACTTCACCGGGACAAGCAGACGTTACCGGAGATGATCTCTTCACGCTTCCCGAGTTTTTCGCTCTTGCTGGAGAGATGCTCACGCGCTTTCGTGCCTGCCGGAATAAGGCAGAACAATTCCAAGCTCTGAGTGAGCTTATGATGAAGTATATCTACAACGGATAAGCTGCCTTGTGCAGCGAAGTTTTTCGACGTCAAAAGACAAAACAAACTGTGATCTAGTTTTAAGCTTTTCTATCTCTATCCTTTTCCTTAGCAAATTTAGAAGGTTTTTTTTAAAATAATTTTTCCTTCTGTTGGCAAATCCATTGTTAGAATATCCAATTACATCAAAATGAACTATAGTACAAATCATAGTTGAAAGGTACTCCAAAACTCTATTAGGTTATAAGAATTACGAAATTGTGAATTGATTATTTACTAATAAAAACTAATTGAATTGAATTGAAAAAGTTGATTTTCTTTTCCTGCTCTCGCAACACTTAAAGAGTTCTGATGCGTTGGCGGTTTTGTTTTGGGCTAATTAACTTACCGCGTGAACTTTCACATGTTTTGTTCTCGCGTTTGATTTACCACACTTTTTTGGAGGGAATTTCCCAGCCAGTGATGACTAATGTGGAATTCTTCTTCAAAAAAGAAGAAAAACTAACTTTAATGTGGGCTATTTTTGTGGAAACCTTATCGCATAGCGTTGGCGTCACTTTTCTGTCCTCGTCGGTGGTGAAAAATTTTCCTTTCAAATTTCTTTCCTGGCCACAGCTTATTTATTTATGATGGCTCAGGACGCGCGCGGTTCTTTCCAGACGTTGGGCAGTCACAATTGCTGTTATTTTGCTTCACGTGGTGGAAAAAAACCCGCATGGAACAAAGTAAATCGTTGCCAACCCCAGTTTTTGCGTTTCCCTCGAACAAAGTGAATAATTTATGGTTGCAAAACAGTTTATTTCTGGCTAGTAATACTTTGCTTATAAACTAGATGTGTACGTTACTGTTCCTTAAGGAAATGGGTGCCAATATTTCCCCCCACAGTAATTTAGTTCGGTTTTTATGGGAACCCATTCATGTGGAAACAGTAACGAAGACTATTCTTAGATTTTTTTTGTTGAGGGACAATCAACAGCAAAAAAAACAAACAATCAACAAAAAAATAAGCAATCAACAATCAACAATCTGCAATCAACAATCAACAATCAACAATCAACGATCAACGATCAACGATCAACGATCAACGATCAACGATCAACAATCAACAATCAACAATCAACAATCAACAATCAACAATCAACAATCAACAACCGACAATCAACTATCAACAATCAACTGTCGACCGTTGATTGCTTATTGTTGATTATTGATTGTTGATTGTTGGTTGTTGATTGTTGATTGTTGATTGTTGATTGTTGATTGTTGATTGTTGATTGTTGATTGTTGATTGTTGATTGTTGATTGTTGATTGTTGATTGTTGATTGTTGATTGTTGATTGTTGATTGTTGATTGTTGATTGTTGATTGTTGATTGTTGATTGTTGATTGTTGATTGTTGATTGTTGATTGTTGATTGATGATTGTTGATTGATGATTGATGATTGTTGATTGTTGATTGTTGATTGTTGATTGTTGATTGTTGATTGTTGATTGTTGATTGTTGATTGTTGATTGTTGATTGTTGTTTGTTGATTGTTGATTGTTGATTGTTGATTGTTGATTGTTGATTGTTGATTGTTGATTGTTGATTGTTGATTGTTGATTGTTGATTGTTGATTGTTGATTGTTGATTGTTGATTGTTGATTGTTGATTGTTGATTGTTGATTGTTGATTGTTGATTGTTGATTGTTGATTGTTGATTGTTGATTGTTGATTGTTGATTGAGAGTTGTTGATTTTTGATTGTTGATTGTTGATTGATTGTTGATTGTTGATTGAGAGTTGTTGATTTTTTATTTTTTTATTATTGATTGTGGGTTGTTGATTGCTTATTTTTGATTGTTGATTGTAGTTGGTTATTACAGATTGTTGATTATTGATTTTTGAATAATGATTGTTGTTAGTTGATTGTAAAAATCAATTATCAGTCAACAAATAAACTTTTTCGATAAACTATGATTGAATCACGTTCTTCATGAGAAAGCTAAATGCAAAACGTTACTCGTAATCACACTGATTGTCTCTCGTGCAGTCCCTCATCAGAAAGGGAAAAGCCGCAATTTCCTCGCTAGTTTTATCACTACAGCCACACTAACATATATGTCAGCAGCTTTGCCCACATTAGTGTGTTGTGCAACATGGAAAACAACGGAAAACCTCTTTCTTCCCCCCCCCCCTCCCCCCGTGCTTTCCATTTCCGAATTGATTATTTATTTCACGGTGCACTTCCCGACCGGCGTGCAGCTGCTTGGAAACTTTTTCTCAGCGCAGAGCTTTTCAGCGAGGCTTGCAACATTTCACTTTCGATTTGCTCACTCGTTGCTTCTCTCGTCGGCGAGCAGGATTTTATGTGTCAGGAAAGATTTTTACTACCATTTCACGTAATTTGCAGTGACAGCCCTGGACAAAGGGGCGAGCATTTATTTTTAAATTTTCACTTTTCACAATTTCAAGGAGGATTACTTTCATGAGGGTTTGCCGACTTTGTTGTTTGGAACTAATTTTATTAATTTTCGCATTTCCACGATTTGACCTCATCTAACTTGACTGGGTAACCTCGTGCAAGATTGATTTATTCTATTCCGGGGAGTTGAAAGCGCGATTCGACACAGTTCGAAACTTACGCAACGTTGAAATCGACCAACCGGAACGAGCAATCGAAACCCGTTGAAGAACTATTCCCGCGGTGGCGTTGCGACGAACACTCCTCTTCACAAGTAATTCACCTAATTCAATAGTTCGTAAAAAATCTAATTTAACAATCCATTTGTACATCATCACAGAGTCGTTTGTAATTGAAGTGCGTTTTTTGCGGCCATTTTCCATGGACGGGCGCACCCCAACTGAGAGGGGGGCAAAAACGCGCAGATCTTGGAAATGAGCCGCAAACACGCCTCCGCGGCTGAAGAACCTTTTTGTTCCATGAACCTCCCCATACGTGATAAAGGTGTGTTACAACCAAGCTGAAAGATCTCCGTGAAGCGCCGAGTCTTCAGCGGGTTAAAAAGAAGCTTTACCTACATTATATCACCTTACATAAAATGTGCGTTTGTGTAAGCTTTTTTCTCGACGAGAAGGTCTCAGTTGAGTCTAAGGTGCAGTTCTTGCAGTTTTAAAAAGCTAATGACGCACACTTGAATTGTGCAACTTTGTACGAAAGTTCCCTGTACGAACTTGGGGCGGAAAAGTCTGAGTTGATAGCGCGAGCGCAGCTCGTACAATTGTACGGCTTTGTCACGCAATTCTCCGAGGATTGAGAAGAAAGTTGAATGTTTGATGTTGGCAGTTAGGAGATCATTGCGAGTTGAGTCACCATTAGCTTCATTAGACGGGTTATGTGAGCTACTAAACTGTTGGGTGAGTCGATTGGTCGGTGATCGTTTAACTTGTAATAGCTTCCGATTAGGTAACTGAATTAATTGCAGTAAGTTACATGTAAAGTTAAGTGAGTTTTGTGTAAATTTAAGTGAGTTTTATGTAAATTTAAGTGAGTTTTATGTAAATTTAAGTGACTTTTATGTAAATTTTAGCACGTGACATAAAAACGGAAAAAATCAAACTGGAAATTTGTTTGAAATACTGAAATACAAAAATACAAAAATACAAAAATACAAAAATACAAAAATACAAAAATACAAAAATACAAAAATACAAAAATACAAAAATACAAAAATACAAAAATACAAAAATACAAAAATACAAAAATACAAAAATACAAAAATACAAAAATACAAAAATACAAAAATACAAAAATACAAAAATACAAAAATACAAAAATACAAAAATACAAAAATACAAAAATACAAAAATACAAAAATACAAAAATACAAAAATACAAAAATACTAAAATACAAAAATACAAAAATACAAAAAAACAAAAATACAAAAATACAAAAATACAAAAAAACAAAAATACAGAAAAACAAAAATACAAAAATACATAAATACAAAAATACAAAAATACAAATATACAAAAATACAAAAATACAAAAATACAAAAATACAAAAATACAAAAATACAAAAATACAAAAATACAAAAATACAAAAATACAATAATACAAAAATACAAAAATACAAAAATACAAAAATACAAAAATACAAAAATACAAAAATACAAAATACAAAAATACAAAAATACAAAAATACAAAAATACAAAAATACAAAAATACAAAAATACAAAAATACAAAAATACAAAAATACAAAAATACAAAAATACAAAAATACAAAAATACAAAAATACAAAAATACAAAAATACAAAAATACAAAAATACAAAAATACAAAAATACAAAAATACAAAAATACAAAAATACAAAAATACAAAAATACAAAAATACAAAAATACAAAAATACAAAAATACAAAAATACAAAAATACAAAAATACAAAAATACAAAAATACAAAAATACAAAAATACAAAAATACAAAAATACAAAAATACAAAAATACAAAAATACAAAAATACAAAAATACAAAAATACAAAAATACAAAATACAAAAATACAAAAATACAAAAATACAAAAATACAAAAATACAAAAATACAAAAATACAAAAATACAAAAATACAAAAATACAAAAATACAAAAATACAAAAATACAAAAATACAAAAATACAAAAATACAAAAATACAAAAATACAAAAATACAAAAATACAAAAATACAAAAATACAAAAATACAAAAATACAAAAATACAAAAATACAAAAATACAAAAATACAAAAATACAAAAATACAAAAATACAAAAATACAAAAATACAAAAATACAAAAATACAAAAATACAAAAATACAAAAATACAAAAATACAAAAATACAAAAATACAAAAATACAAAAATACAAAAATACAAAAATACAAAAATACAAAAATACAAAAATACAAAAATACAAAAATACAAAAATACAAAAATACAAAAATACAAAAATACAAAAATACAAAAATACAAAAATACAAAAATACAAAAATACAAAAATACAAAAATACAAAAATACAAAAATACAAAAATACAAAAATACAAAAATACAAAAATACAAAAATACAAAAATACAAAAATACAAAAATACAAAAATACAAAAATACAAAAAATACAAAAATACAAAAATACAAAAATACAAAAATACAAAAATACAAAAATACAAAAATACAAAAATACAAAAATACAAAAATACAAAAATACAAAAATACAAAAATACAAAAATACAAAAATACAAAAATACAAAAATACAAAAATACAAAAATACAAAAATACAAAAATACAAAAATACAAAAATACAAAAATACAAAAATACAAAAATACAAAAATACAAAAATACAAAAATACAAAAATACAAAAAAAACAAAAATACAAAAATACAAAAATACAAAAATACAAAAATACAAAAATACAAAAATACAAAAATACAAAAATACAAAAATACAAAAATACAAAAATACAAAAATACAAAAATACAAAAATACAAAAATACAAAAATACAAAAATACAAAAATACAAAAATACAAAAATACAAAAATACAAAAATACAAAAATACAAAAATACAAAAATACAAAAATACAAAAATACAAAAATACAAAAATACTAAAATACAAAAATACAAAAATACAAAAATACTAAAATACTAAAATACTAAAATACAAAAATACAAAAATACAAAAATACAAAAATACAAAAATACATAAATACAAAAATACAAAAATACAAAAATACAAAAATACAAAAATACAAAAATACAAAAATACAAAAATACAAAAATACAAAAATACAAAAATACAAAAATACAAAAATACAAAAATACAAAAATACAAAAATACAAAAATACAAAAATACAAAAATACAAAAATACAAAAATACAAAAATACAAAAATACAAAAATACAAAAATACAAAAATACAAAAATACAAAAATACAAAAATACAAAAATACAAAAATACAAAAATACAAAAATACAAAAATACAAAAATACAAAAATACAAAAATACAAAAATACAAAAATACAAAAATACAAAAATACAAAAATACAAAAATACAAAAATACAAAAATACAAAAATACAAAAATACAAAAATACAAAAATACAAAAATACAAAAATACAAAAATACAAAAATACAAAAATACAAAAATACAAAAATACAAAAATACAAAAATACAAAAATACAAAAATACAAAAATACAAAAATACAAAAATACAAAAATACAAAAATACAAAAATACAAAAATACAAAAATACAAAAATACAAAAATACAAAAATACAAAAATACAAAAATACAAAAATACAAAAATACAAAAATACAAAAATACAAAAATACAAAAATACAAAAATACAAAAATACAAAAATACAAAAATACAAAATACAAAAATACAAAAATACAAAAATACAAAAATACAAAAATACAAAAATACAAAAATACAAAAATACAAAAATACAAAAATACAAAAATACAAAAATACAAAAATACAAAAATACAAAAATACAAAAATACAAAAATACAAAAATACAAAAATACAAAAATACAAAAATACAAAAATACAAAAATACAAAAATACAAAAATACAAAAATACAAAAATACAAAAATACAAAAATACAAAAATACAAAAATACAAAAATACAAAAATACAAAATACAAAAATACAAAAATACAAAAATACAAAAATACAAAAATACAAAAATACAAAAATACAAAAATACAAAAATACAAAAATACAAAAATACAAAAATACAAAAATACAAAAATACAAAAATACAAAAATACAAAAATACAAAAATACAAAAATACAAAAATACAAAAATACAGCAAAAATACAGCAAAAATACAGCAAAAATACAGCAAAAATACAGCAAAAATACAGCAAAAATACAGCAAAAATACAGCAAAAATACAGCAAAAATACAGCAAAAATACAGCAAAAATACAGCAAAAATACAGCAAAAATACAGCAAAAATACAGCAAAAATACAGCAAAAATACAGCAAAAATACAGCAAAAATACAGCAAAAATACAGCAAAAATACAGCAAAAATACAGCAAAAATACAGCAAAAATACAGCAAAAATACAGCAAAAATACAGCAAAAATACAGCAAAAATACAGCAAAAATACAGCAAAAATACAGCAAAAATACAGCAAAAATACAGCAAAAATACAGCAAAAATACAGCAAAAATACAGCAAAAATACAGCAAAAATACAGCAAAAATACAGCAAAAATACAGCAAAAATACAGCAAAAATACAGCAAAAATACAGCAAAAATACAGCAAAAATACAGCAAAAATACAGCAAAAATACTGCAAAAATACAGCAAAAATACAGCAAAAATACAGCAAAAATACAGCAAAAATACAGCAAAAATACAGCAAAAATACAGCAAAAATACAGCAAAAATACAGCAAAAATACAGCAAAAATACAGCAAAAATACAGCAAAAATACAGCAAAAATACAGCAAAAATACAGCAAAAATACAGCAAAAATACAGCAAAAATACAGCAAAAATACAGTCAAAATGCAGTCAAAATACAGCAAAAATACAGCAAAAATACAGCAAAAACACACCAAGAGTACAACAAAAATACAGCAATAATACAGCAAAAATACAGCAAAAATACAGCAAAAATACAGAAAAAAACAGCAAAAATGCTGCAAAAATACAACAAAAAATAACGACTATTGAAAAGAAAGATTGTTTTGTAGAAGATTTGTACGTTTTATGAGTGTCACAATTGTTGAAATGAATATTTGAAACCCTTACTTACATATGCAGATCGGATGATTTGTAGAATTGTTTTTTTTTTTCAAACATGTTACTTAGTGGCTTTTTTCTCATGTTTTTTCTCAGGAGAAAGTTGTTGATTTAGTTCGCAAACAAATCGATTCCCCCTTAAAACCCAACTATCGCCACTCTCAATTAGCACCAGTTTGATAATCGCATAGAAAATAGCACTCCATATTTACTCTTCCGTAAGCCGTCACCATACATGGACCAACCCCGCAGAATTTGGGGTTAGCTTTTAGGCTCTCTCAAGCCCATTCCGATGAGCTTTCAACCGCAAACAACACTTGTGTGTTCATAGTCTCCCCATGGTCCAGACAGGGTTCAAAGCAGGCCCTTTAATTTAGAGCTTGCTTTCACTTTGGCATTCACCGGGGAGTCTGGCGAAGTCGTCGTCGTTGATTGACTGACCAGGTTGCTGCAACACCCTACCGGTAGTTGGTGGGGCCTAGACACGATGGATTTTCGGGGATCATCCTTTCATAATCGGGCCAACTCTTGGTGGGTTCGCGGTGGGGTTGATTGAGGGAAAATTTAAATTTATTTGATTTCTTTTACGATTCAAATTGAAAAGGTTTCAACGATTACATTATTTTATTTCATTCGAAAATTTTGTTTTCAAACCCACCGCTCACCTTGAATTTGGCAATTCATGCGAAAGAGTGTTCGTGGTTCAAATCAGTGAAATTGAAAGGTCGGGCACGGCCCCGCTTGGAGGAGCACTATGAAAGGGTGATGATTATACACTTTCGGATTAGATGAACTTTTGCGGCCCCCCAAAAAAGTGGGAGAGTGAGGCTCGCAATTGCCTGGGATTAAACTAATATTAAACTACTCGTTAATTGAACTGCCGAGCCAACGGATGATCTAACAAAGTTTTTTATTTTCTCTTTTCTCCATTTACAGGTGAGCCCACGTGATTTGAAGCATCCTGTGAAGCGGGATTTCGCAAAACAGTCTACCTTTTAGGGATCTCGCAGAGAAGTATAAATTGCACCGATTTACGACTCAATCCCAAAAGGCCACGCACAGCATTAAATTTCAGCGTTTCACATTCGTCACCCGAGAGTTCGATATTTAATATTTAAAAATTATTGCAAAAAAACACATATTGAAGCTTCTTTCCTTGCGTAATCGCCGTCACTCCATCTTTAAATCGACAACAGAAGCATCTCTGAAGAAGCATATGGAAATTGAACGCCACCAAACTTGCAGGCCATTCACAACCTCCACGACTCATCTTTCTTAGCTTGACTTAAACGAGAAGGACGACGCACGACATACGAGACTTGTACTCACGACCGCCCATCTTTATGCGGAGTCAAGCAAAAATGAAGATGAGATGTAAATGCTCTTTCGGTGTGGTGTCGAAGAATGTCAGATTGTTTTGCCCAAACAAGGGAGGAGGGATCACGTGGCGATTGGAATCGCTTTTGGGCGGTTAAGGGGCCGGGCTGGGTCAGGGAAGTTAAGTCGATTGCGCAAACGTGTTTATGAAATATGGATATGGATGGCCGAGTTTTGCAAGGCAGATTTTTGTGGTTGGAAACTGAGTTTTTTGTTGCGAAAAGGGCAGCTAGGATTGAGTGACCCGAAGAGGAACATTCTTCAAACAAAAATGAAAGAGAATATACCTGGTTGAGTTTAGTGTTGTGTCATTTACCTGAAATAAAAAGAGAAAATATTGATATTATATTATATTATTGATATTATCGAATGACCTAATAAAAAAATATTTTAAAAGATGTCCTGAATAATTATGTTAGGTCCCTCACTTTTTTATCCTTTTTTTTAAAAAAAAAAAGGATAATATTTGTATAAAGTCATGACAAATTGGAATTATGGACTTTGTGACTTTTAATTCTGAATTCATGGTTTTTCTATGCTGAGATTGAACAAGGTCATTTTGACAGAAACGGCCTTCATTCAGATTTGACTGGTATTTTAAACTGACTTTTTTTTGTATTTTTTATATTTTGTACCCAACAATGTTCTTTGTCATGTCATGTCTGGTCATGTCTGTAACATAACAACCAGAAGCTTTTTAGGCATATTTTCAAGCCACTATTGATTTAATGTTTTCTTGTTTTTACTTTTCTTTCAATGAATTCATCATAAGCTTCCCTAACTGATTGCGTTAAATCATATTTGAGTATTAAAAAAATGCAAGCAAAGGCAGAAAACTACAAAAAAATGAGAAAAATTCAAAGATTTGCATGACAAAACCCAAAACGTAAAAACCCCTTATATTTTGAAGAATCAAAAAATGGTTAAAATCTTTTTTTCCTAATTCTTCAGATGATTTTTAAAGCAAGATTCGATTATTTAAAATTAAACAAAAAATAAATGTTGCATTTCTGTTTTTGAATTATATGTTTGTAGAAAATAGATTAAATATATATTAAATATATTAAATTTTTTTTAACATTAAAATTTCACTGTAAATTCGAGTGTAATCAGCAAATTCAATTTAAAATGCTTTTTTGAGATTATTTATCAAAAGATCATAAAAATTCTAATGAATTTTCAATATACAGTACCAATTAAAGCTTGTAGCCCCTTGACCTCTGCCAGAGTCGATATGAAGGTTATCGACTTTAAGGGGCAGAAAATATTTTATCATTTTTTTTAATTTAAAAAAAATCTTGAAATAGTACAAACCAATTAACCATTAAGAAAAACTGAGCAATTTTCTACGAAATGAGCTCTTTTCAAATTTCAATTTTAATGTTTTTTTAATTTGGCTGAAACTTTTTAGATACCTTCCGTATGTTTAAAGAATCCATTTTTTTATCGATTTGGTGTCTTCAGCAAAGTTGGTAGGCATGGATAAGAACTACACCGAAAAAAATCTAACGTGATTTTTTATTTTTTTTTGTGAGTTTTTTCACTAAAATTTGATTTCCAAAAAATATTTTTTTTCTTGGAAAATTTCAGAATAGTAAAAATTTTTTTACTAAGTTATTTTTCTCAAAGAATGTGATTTTTCAAAAGATGAAAAATGACTTCACTTTTAAAAGTAAAATCATATCGGCAACAAAATTTTGAAATAATTTGTATAGAAAAGAGCAAAACAATTAACGAAAATTTCAGTTTTTAACATTGAAAATCAGACAATTTGTTCCAGAGATACAGAGAAATCTCTATTTAATGTAGTTTTTTTGCATGCTCTTTTCTCTGCAACCAAAGTCCTTAGCAACAAAGTTTCAAAAAGCAAAAATTAGTCACTCGATTTTGTTCAAAAATGCATGTGCCATTTTTTAATGAAAAACTACAACTTTTTTTTCGAAGAGTTCCCTTAAATGGCACTTGAAAATAGTGTACTGTATCAAAATTAAGTTGTTTTTGGCTCGTAATCTGATTTTTCATAAAAAAATTAAGTCGATTTTATGAACTTTTCTTAGAGTATTTGAAAAACCACTACCTTTCAAAAAAAAATGTAACTTGTTCAAAAGGGCGACAAGAAAAAATTAAAATTTTTGAAAATATTAAGAGGTACCTCCTGACTCGATTCTTCAGGCAAAAATAAGTAACTGTGCCAATTTAAATCAGGGTCGCTTTTTAGCGTTGAATTTTGTATGGAAAAAATCGCAAAAATGTATGAAGAGAGCAAAAAAAAATCAAAATGTCACCAAGAGGCGATGTTAAATTTGTTCAGTGTGAGATTCTAATGTAAAATTTTATGACTAACCGCAAAACGATCCGAGTTAACCCTGACGAGTTATAGTTATTAGCGATTTAATGAAGACGTTTTTGTATGAAAAGATGCTTTCCACCTACTTCAATGATCTATAGCGACCTTAACATAACCGATTTGACTCAAAATTGGTATAGTTGTTTATTTTTGCCTGAGGAATCGAGTCAAAGGGTATTCCTGATGTCAATTTTGTTTATTGTCTCCTTATTGATCAATGATTTTTGGCTCTTTCCGGAATTTTCATAAAAGATGACATTTTGCCATTTTATGTCACCTAAAATATATCAAAAAAAAGTGTAGTCCTCATTCATACCTACAACTTTGCCCAGGACACCGAATCAATCAAAATCCTTCTAAATATTTTGTAATTTCCTTATACCATTTTTGTATGGAAATCTGTCAATTTGTATGGAGAATGATGTGGAAAAACTGAAATCTAAAATGGCTTCTTTAAGCATGCGGAAAACACCCAAAAAATTAAAAAAATGCAAAGAGTCGGATGGCCGAAATATTAAATAGTTGCTAAACTAAACCAACTAAGGAAATCTCGCCTTACCAACAGGAACTGCTCGCAGTTCACCCAGGTGTAACGGCTTCGGCGCGTGGGAATCGATTAACATTTCCAGGAAGAAGACTACTCCTGCCTGCCTGCTAGTTTCAGCATAACCTTTCGCATGAACTCCACTCAGCACACACATCAACAACAACAACATCGTTCGCATCCAACAATGACTCTTTCAGAGAGTGAACAAACCATGCTTTACCAGCGCTATTAACATTAGCATCACCGACGTTCAACTCTCCTCCAAGCAAACAAGGGAACGTTTAGTCAAATCGCAAATTAACGTCCAACTAACAGATGCTAGGCTCGAGATGGGTGAATGTGTGTGAGTGTGTGGATTAACACCGGTTACCAGCAGTCATCAAGTTGATAAATGTGCGAAAAAAAGTCACATCGCGCCAAGCGCGACGGTAACGGTGAGAAAAAATCAAACAAGAATGCTGCTGACAATCACCGCTACTATGCTGCCACCTGTGTATTTGGATTGGACACGATACTAAGATCGCAGAAATCTCAAGGGCAGATTAGACACTCCCAGCTCAACCTTTTCTGCTAGAACGTCGTGAACAACTTCGCGAAGAATTCGATATGAACAACAATGAGCTCTCGCAAAATTGCGGTGAGTGATGTCAGCCCTCCCTCGCGGTTGAGGTCAGCTCATTGTAAATCATCAATTGCGCGCGCACCTTTAAAGGCGCTCACGAGCGTGATCAAAATTGCAATCGATGGCCAAGTCATCACTGCTGAAAACGCATTGCAAGTCTTGCTAGTTCATAATTCATCAGCTTAAGGAGGTACAACAGATATAAAACAGCGTAATGATCGTGGTGCTGTACACCAGCGATTCTCAACCTTCTTCTAGGCTGGTACCCCCTACCATGTAAATCAAGTAGGCCCGGTACCCCCGTTGAGAATCGCTGCTGTACACTATTCGTCAGCCATCATCACCCGTGGCTACCCTCTAACAACGGGGTCTTCAAATCCATTGAGTTATTGTCTTCTCTGCAGAGATCCTCCAACCTCCAAGGACAAGACCCTTGCACACTGCAGCTTTTCGTGCCAAAGTAAGCAGAGTATCAATTTCGTCTTCTTTCCTCCCTTATCGAAATTGGCAACCATAACTCTCTGTTCTTCCGAAGAAGGTTCGAACTGTGCTGAATATTTAATACCCCCCTGAAATGTGCACTTTTGCCCGAGACGGATTTCACTGTTGACAGGTTTTGATACCGATTAAATATGCACACACTTTGCCGGAGACGAGGAGATGTGCATCTCAGGTGGACTCTGATGAAAAAGCAGTAACTCTTCAGGACGTCGACTTCGGACTGCCCCTCTGTGTCTCGGTATGCTCCGGATAAATATTTGATAAGATCCTTTTGTGTCCTTTCTGGTCTGGTGTCGGTCTCGGTTTGACCAGAAGATGTCACACTTGTTGTTGGCCCCAAAGTTGACAGCTTTCCCTGGTTGATAAGGCTTGAGGATGCTCTAAAATTGATTGGATGGTTTCTCTGTGAGAAAACAATGGCCTGATGGGAAAACAATAACTTATTCTAGGGCTTTTTGAGGGGTGTTTCGATTTTGATATGAATAGATTGACGCAATAAAGCAATTTCAGATGTGTCAAAATTAATTAAAATCTGTAGATTCCAAACTTCAGAGTCGGAATTCTTTCTGTCATAATTTTCAATTAGAGACAGACATTCATAAGATTTCATCTAATCATAGAATCAAATTACTTCAGCTCGGCAAATTAGCCAGCCAGAATTCATTTCCATTTTTCAAAACTGCAAAAAAAAACACCATTGAAGCACCCCTCCATCGTTCACCGTTGCCATTACGTAACACTGACAAGTATCATTCTCGGAATGTCCTTCCGAATGGAAATTAATTTCCGACAAATCTGATACTTTCTCTCTCCCCACTCCCTTCATACCTTATCAGGATCTCATTCACTGTGGACGCCCTTGAATGACATACCGATGCCTTTCAAGAGATACGGAATCCAATACCAATATCTCGCCCCCCAGGTGGATACAATCGACATTCATTATGCCATATTGGAAAAGACGTTTTCTCCCTTCTTCGACAATTACCCTCCCCTCATCACCCATCAAACGAACCCGATAGCGAGCACTTGCTAATTTAATTAAATTTAATTCAACAAAATGTGATATTTCCCGTCTTGCAACAATTTGCGCGATCGTCTTCGTCGTCGTCGTTGACTTCTTCTCGATGTAAATTACCAATTGACACAAAACTAGGTGACGATCCAATCGGGGCGGATTAAGGCATGACTCACAAAAGTCTCGGACCCCAATTAAATGGCCGCGCGAGCGTGATCTGCCAACTCTGTTAGTCACACTTTCAAAGCTTGGATTCATCATCACAACATGAATGTACGTTTAGTTGCTAATCGAATGGGATGGGTGGGGAGTCCGAGTGGAGGGAGGTTGTGGAAATGGATTCTACTTTACGGTAATCTAGCACTTTTCAGATTTTTAAATTTGTTCTAATATTTATTTTCGTTGATTTTATGAAATCTTCAATAATTTCCTACTCAGTTAAATATTGTGTAAATTTCGAAAGTGAAAGGTTAATATTACCTCTTTAATGATGTTAATTTACCTTTACTTTAGAGGAAAATCAAAATGAAACAATGAGAAAAACACATTTTTCACAAAATTTAAACTTTAAGAGGTTGTATTTCAAAATTAAAACAGCTTTCTAAAAAAAAATGCAAAAGTTTTTTTTTCATGATGTATTTTTAAATTGAAATTTTGGATTTTTTTTTATTAAAGGTCCCATAAACAATTTTTTTTTGATTTTGGGTGATTTGAACACTCGTGACTCAAAGTGGTTCCGAAATCAACCAAAAATCAAGAAAATAAAAATTTTGTTTATTGAATATTTAAAAAAAAAACTCCAAAAGTGGAAACGGATTTTAATTTACGGAAATCTTCTATCAGATTTTAAAATTTGTTCTAATATTTATTTTCGTTGATTTTATGAAATCTTCAATAATTTCCTACTCAGTTAAATATTGTGTAAATTTCGAAAGTGAAAGGTTATGATGTAAATTTACCTGAATTTAAGAGGAAAATCGAAATGAAACAATGAGAAAAACACATTTTTCACAAAATTTAAACTTTAAGAGGTTGTATCTCAAAATTTAAACAGCTTTCCAAAAAAAATGCAAAAGTTTTTTTTCTTCATGATGTATTTTTAATTGCAATTTTGGATTTTTTTTAAAGGTCCCATGAACAAATTTTATTTTTTTATTTTTGGGTGATTTGAACACCCGTGACTCAAAGTGGTTTCGAAAACACCCAAAAATCAAGAAAATGAAAATTTTGTTTATTGGATATTTAAAAAAAACTCCAAAATTTATTTATTGGATATTTAAAAAAAAACTCCAAAATTGATCCATTCTCTACGAAATAAGCTTTTTTGCAAAATGTAATTTCATTATTTTTGAATCCGGCTTAAAACTTTTTGGGTGTCTTTCGAATGCCCGAAGAAGTCTGGCAAGTTTGGACGGAAAATGATACGGACAAACTGGTGATGCAAAATGGCTGATTTGGGCAGACGGAAGGCACCCAAAAAGTTTCAATAAAATAAAAAAATAAAATAAATCATATGGCTGAAATTTCAAAGAAATCCTTAATAGCACAAAATTGAACATAATTCAAAAAAACAAAAAAAAAGTCCTTATAATGATCTACAACTTTGTATGGAGTCTTGTATGAAAAAGCAAATTATGCCAATAGGATTGTTTTGACAAAGGGAATACAAAATAAAAAATCTTAAAAAATTCGAAATTTTAAAGAATGTTCTCTGAAAATATTGACTGATTTAAATTCTAACAAGATTCTGAAAAAAATAATTAGATGTTTTCATCAATTTGAAAGAATCCAAAGATTTTTAAAGTATTTTAGAAGATTTCCAAAGGATGATAAAAATTTGTACAAGGATCATTCGAATTCTATCAAGTAAAAATCTCCAATACTATTCAATATTAGTCAAAAATGTTAAAAATCATCAGAAAATTTTGATAAAGTTATTATTCCGAAAGAATTCATATCTCTTGAATAATTCAAGAGTTTTCGATTTTTTTCAAAAATAAATGAATGAATTTAAAATTATCATATCATAGTGATAATAAATGTCTTTAAAGTTCTTCCTAAGGCTGATACAAATTTTATTTAATTTTTTTCGGCTTTGGTCAAAGTCAAGGAGGGACAAAAAATATAACAAAATACAAAATAGGTATTTCTCCCTTAAATTTAAATTTTTTTACCTGTCTGTTGTTCCAAAATTCAAATTTTCTTAGATTATCAAAAAGATTTTTTTTAATGCGTGAACAAGCGTTATACAATGGTTCTTTATTTATTTACAATCAATTTAAAAAAATCAATTTTAAATGATTTTTTAGAAAAATTCTAAAATGAAAGAAAAACTTGAAATATAATTGGCAATGGCTTAAACATTAAAAGAACATATTTTTAAAATAATCTTCATTTATTTGAACGTATTCTCGAGCTTACTTAAAAAAGCATAACAATTCCTGAAGATTTATTCTAATCTTCTAAAAAAATCTTTGATTTTTTTATAGATTTTTCAAAATTCTTTAAGTTTCCAAAAAAAAAGTTGATTTCTAAACAGTCGCTTGACGCAAGTTCATTACATGTTCACAAAAACGCAATTAAAGTTTTATTGACTGATTGTGCGTAGAACCATAAACTACTAGTTTTTTTGTAGTTTTTCGTTTAGTTAGTCTCTGCGATTTGAATTCGTAAGCTCATTTTTTTTCTCAAGAATTGCCAATTTACATATAAACGAACTTGCTTAGTCTTAAGTAATGAATCTTCAAGATACCTGAGAATTATTGAAGATTCGTGAAAAATCCTGATTTTTTAGTAGAATTTTAAAAATGAATCTGATACAGTGTTGAAAATTCGACGACTATGATTTATTTTGCGATTAATCGCTGCCTGTTACACCTCACGAATAAGACTGCTGAGAATAATCTTTATTCTCAAATTACCACGACTAGCTGTCATTCGTCGCGTCGCGTGTCGGTGATTATAACAACCCATGACTGCTGGTGTTAGGTAAATGGGGAAAATTATAATCAGATCTCAGCAAGTTGACGACTAAACCCAATCATTCAAATTTTTACTCGTCTCTGCCACAGCCAGCGATCAATTATCAGTCGAGAAAGAAGAGATCAAAGCATACTCAGAGGGCCTTTTTTCAGGCAATCGTTATTCTCTCGAAGTATTTTTTTTTCAACCTTGAATCTGAAAGATTCGTTAAGAATCGCAATGATTCCATAAGTTTACATAAGATTCTCAATGAGTTGGGAATGAGACATTTTCGGAAATTGATTAAAATACTTATAGATTATACAACATAATATCTCGAGATTTCTTCAGAATCTCAAATCACTAAAAATGAAGTTGAATAAAAATTCCTAGAACATTCAAGATTAATCGAGAAGGAAGTACTTCAGAAGAAGCAATTTTCTAGAATCTTGAAAAAAATGAGTAAATCTAGTAAATTCAATCTTTTATTTGTCACCTCCATCCGCTCGGGATTCTCCCCGGTCGTAGGGTTAGTCGTAGTAACGAGGGTGGCGGGAAACTCGCTTGATTTGTGTCCATTCATCGCTAATGTTCAGTATTCGCTTTCGTTGCAGGTAAGCATCCGCCGTTCCAAGATGTGTTGGTGAGCTGTGCAGCTTTAACGGTTGAGTCGTCCGGTCCACGCGTCGTTCTAAGACGGAGGCTGGCAGCCCGGTTTGACGGGTTTTTTTTCGTAGTCACAATGCGTTCGCGCTGGCCGATTAAAAGCGCATTTAACGGAAACTGACCAAGGACGGTAGGTTCTGATGGCGCGCGATGTTGACTTCTGGGACCGGCTCGCAGAGTTGAGTACAAAGATGACGAGATGCTGCGCGCAAGTCGGTTAGAATTGCGGTATGCAGTGAATGTTGATAGAATGCCAAAGGGCTGAATTAGTGCTCAAGGTTTCTTTGTGTCCTCTAGAGATTACTTCGTGAGAAGTAATGAACTTCAAATTTAATCTTAAATTTTGCAAGCACTAAATCGTGCAGAAAACCGGCCCTTAATTAGCATTTGAATAGCTCTATATCACAATATAGTGCTAATTCACGCATCGATCGTAAAATTCAAGTTCACGCCGAAGTTAACTATCTAAATTTAGTCGATCGCTGTCAAAACCAGCCTCCAAAACTTTTGCCGCGCCATAATTGCCGACCTTCAAAAAGCAGCCCCATTTCCACCACAATTGCCCAAACAAATAACGCGCGCTCAAATACCGCTTGGTTCGCGTTTTCGTAAACAGCTATTAATTTGAAAAATAAAACCGAAAATGCGCCAAACTTTTATTAGCTCCATTCGATATAATCTGGGCCGGCTGGCTGGTTGGCAGGGCATCCGGACAAATTCAATGGAGAAGCTCTTCGCCGTGCAAAAGTTTGGGCAGACCAGCTGGCGCGTCACGGCGCTTTTATGTGATCATCGCACCTCAAAAAGGGCGATTTTCTCTGTGAATTTGGATTGTTAGATGTAATAATTTTAAATAACTTTGATCGATTTCCAGGGAATCCCATTCCAGTGTTGCCAATTTTTTTTTATAATTTGTATTTTTTTCAATTCCCAAAATTGACTTAAAATTTAACAAAAAATAAATAAATAGCAGTGCTGCCAGTGTTTAGGAAAATTCAATTGAAAATTTAGGTTCAAGGAGATTTAATTTCCTCTCGGTCTAAACAGTGGCATTTGCATTAGCTTGATTGAATCACGTGGAAAAGTTACGACCCGACCTTGACCGGGAAAATTTTGGCAGCTTTCAGCACAGGTTTGTGGCCTGTTGTAAAATTAATTGCAACCAATCAAGAGTTGGAACCCAGTGGCATCTGCTCATCCGGCCATAAATTATGGGCAGTTGAGTTGAAAATTTCGAAAATTTATCGCCTTCCCCCCTTGAAGAGGGGTTGTTATTGGAACGACTTCCTGTATGTTTCGAGATTTCTCCTTGCCCAAACTATGTTGCATACCGGAATGTTGGATATTATTAAATGCCCTCGAAGCTTCAAAGAAAGTCATAATTATAAATCAATTCCATTCGTTCAGAATAAATTGCGTCACACACTGTGGTGAGCCCCACAATCTCAAAGGTTTTCTCGAACAGCCAAGGAGTCCCACAATCAGATTTCAAATGTTCCTTCCCTCGTCGCAGTCTACGAACGTCGTCAGCAGATCTCCGTTGACAACGCCCCTTTCCCCCAAAGGCAAAGACGATAATAAAATATTAAATAAATAAATATTATTCTCTTCCCAAGCCCCAAGCCGGCCCCTCATCGAGATACCGAAATAAGCTGACATCTTTAATTTAAATAGGATTCTGAGATCTCTTCCTCTGCCGTTTCATTCCGTTTCCAGTTTAGAGATGTCAAGGCGAGAACAGAACCTCAACCGCAGAGGCAGAGCAAGATATGAGCAAGCACACTTACGAGATGGGTGAGCTTTCTTTTGGCCAACCTCTCCCCAGAGTCACCTCATTTGATGCGGCTGCGGTTGGGGGGTTTTGCAGATTGTGGTGGGCTGCTGGAGTAAAGATTTATAAATTCCAACATATGCGCTTGAGGGGCAGATTTAGTGCTGCAGAACCGGCAAAAATTTCCAGACGATGTGTGGAGGGAGATAACCCTTGAAGGTTCTTTCTTTCTACTTGTTAATCAAAATTAAACTTGAATAAAATTGGATTCACTATTCAGTTTTATTCCACTGACATTTTTTTGTATTTGAGTATTTTTCAGATGATTTTAACATGATACTGATTTTTTTTTTACATGATTTCAACGATGGAATATTTTGAATCGTACAAATTTCTAATCAGAAAGGGGAAACACAACTTTCTGGGAAGCAATTCTCTTCGAAATCGGTCGATTTCAACCATTTTTATTTTTTGTGTTTTTTATTTGGTTCATACTTTGTGGGGACCTTTGCTATGACAAAAAAAAACCCTTACAAGTCTCCATACAATTTTGGCAGCTGTTTTTATTGATTTTCGAGATTTTTATTATGTGTTTTAGGGGACAAAACCAGCAACTTTTGAGCCATAGAGAAATTTGGTCAAACATTCTGACGCCGAGTTATGATTTTTTGAAAAAATAGTGATGTTTAGAAAAATCAAAATTTTATAAATATTTTTTTTTATCTTAATTTTTTTATGCAAAATTTAATTTGCAATCGAAGAGTACTTAAAGATTTTTTGATAAAGGTTGAAGTTTGATTTCAGCAAAATATTTGGAGTTTTTAGATTTTTAAAAATAGTAACAATGAGTGACCATTTCTTATTTTTTTAATGGTTCAGAAAGTTAGCTATAAAATTGTCCTAGAGACATTGAAGGTTGAACCTCTGGTTGTTAAGATACAGCGGCTTATAGAAAAAGAAATAGGAAAATTTAAGTTTTCCAAGTCTTACCCAAACAACCCTCCATTTTCTTAAGTCGAATTCTCAGCAACTAATGGTTCGATTTGCAATTTTAGAAAATGAAACATTCGTGAAATTTTCCGATCACTTCGAAAACAATATCTTGAAAAAAAAAAATAATCAAGACTAACATTTCAAAAGGGCCAAACATTCAATATTACAGTAAAGACGAAGTTTCCAGATATTAAATCAGTTTTAATAATATTATTGATATTAATAATTTTCATAGTATTTCCCATTCATTTTATTATTTAAAATGGTTTTCTTGATATGTTCACTCTATAGAGATTTTTTTGACGGAATATAAAAGGGACATTTTCTGCTGACTTACACACAAGTTGCTCCGACTCTTCTTCGATTTAAGTTAAACTTTGTCCTAAGCGATAATGTTGAGCCCTAATCAGGAATCCAAGGTCCATTTTTCGATAGCCTTTAAAATGACATGTCCCAAAAAAAAATACAGTCGAGTAACGAAAAATAGGGGGGATGCTTTAAAAAAATTGTTTTCTTTTTCGATGAAAAATAGTTTTTTTTTAAATTTGAAGTACGCCATGAAATCGGGCGTCCAATTTTACATTAAATTCGCTTCGATACAAAATTTCTGAATCATCACAATTTCAAAAATGAAAGGGGTGTCACGAGATATCGAAAAATGGAACTCAGATTCGTGATTAGGGACCAAAATTACCTCTTAGGACAAAATTTTATGCAAATCGAAGAGTAGTCGGGGCAACTTTTCCTATTTTTGTGAGTAAATAAGAAATAGTTCAAAACAGAAAATTACCCAAAATTGTTGTTGTTTTTTAGGGAAATGGGACTCGACTCAAGTTTTTGAGGCAACATTAATGAAAATATCACAAAAAACAAAATTTAGGTGCATTGCAGACAATTCCATAATGGATTTAAGTGACCATGGAATTTCGTATCTTTTGAAGGTTTTACTAAACCTAATTTTTCAATTCCCGAGTTAAAAAAAATTAATAAAGAATCTTCCGAAAATTTAATAATGATCGATTTGTTTTTTCAATATTTTTGAGAGTTAATGTTTTATATTCTTATCCTTAAAATTTTGACCTTGTGTAAGATTGAAAAGAAGATGACGTTCGATAAAAAATATCTTAATTACACTTTATTATTTTTTCACCTAAATAGTTTAATTGCCTACTTTTCAAGATATGTTTTGCAAATTTGTTTTGTTAATTTTCAAACACATATTTTTTTAATTGGAGAACGGCAATTAGGCATAAAAATATTATTGCCTCGATATTTCCAATCTTTTGGTATCATTGAAACTTTAGTCCCTTTGAAAAAACAAATCAAATAAATTTTAAATAAACCCTTTAAAAATCGTCTTAAGAAACACAAATTAGGATCATTAGAAAGCTTTGGAAAGACGAATTCTTATAAAAGACCATTAGAGTGGTCCGAATTTGGGTACCCCCTGTTGCTACCACCTGACCCATCACTAGGCTAAATTCTATATGTGATCTTGATATGACCACGGAAACATCTTTCTGTAAGTCCTTGAAATGTGCATAAGGATTATCGTCAAAATGTATGGAGAGAAGCAACTGTTTCAGTTTTCGGCAAGTAAAGAACACAACATTTGACCGATTTGAATCATTTCTCGGATGATCCTTGTCATACAATTTTGAATAATGTTTAATAACAAAAGCATAATTTTTTTTTAAGATTTTTTCCCCGTTATATTATTAGAGTCCGATAATAATTTTATAATTTTCTTTTACTTATTTTGCGTTTTGCAGATTTTTTCAAGCCACATGTTCAATTTCAGCATTTTTTTCACTTTTAATTAAAAAAAATTGTTACAAAACAGCGCTGAGTGTAGTTTGAGAAAGAACAAAACGGCATAGTTTTTTTTACTCAAAATATCGGGGATGTTAGTTAATAAGATGACCATTAAGGTGGTCCCAATCTGAACCTTAAGCTCATTTTCCGATTGTTTTTTTTATATGTTTGAATATCATTCAAATAGAAAAAGTAAAGCTGGGGAAACATTTATTATTGATATCTTTTTGGGTATTCAACCTGAACTTTAAAATTCTGTTATTACAATCCTTAGGCTTCCTCACAAACAAATGTTGAATTCTGAACATGTGTTGTTAGTTTTGCGGGACAAATGTTTAAGATTTAACATGAAAACATAGCACATTCATTAATGATGAAAAAAGAAAATTTAATACTCGAAAAAAATTAACTTTACATTTTCTTTATGATTCACGTGAATTTTTGTTCAATAAAAAACAGAAGCAAATTAAAATTTAATAAAAAATCAAAATTCAGGACACTTAAAGGTTAAAGATAGTTGCGACATTCCTCCGAGCCACTCCAATGAGTGAGGTCAGTAAAATTTTGCGCCAGCAGACGCGTCGTCGTCGTCTCCGTTGTCCCTCTTCATAATTGTTGTGTTTTTTCTTGCCCGGCTGAGTGGGCTGCTGATTTTAATTGACAATTTATTATGTGTGTGTGTGTGCAGTTGGCAAATATTCGGTAGATTGCCGGCGTGGCTTGCGGCGTGTGGGTGTTGTGAATAGTTTAGTGCTGTTTTGGAATCTGGTTGCTCGTTTGGACAATTTATTTTTCATGAATGTTTATATTAATTTGCATACTGAGTTTGCCTTGGAGAAATTAAATTTTCCCAGGACGACCAACTTGGAAATGGAAACCAAATATTCCTCGTGGTCAGCAGATCACAGGTGTTTCTCATTTCGCTCGCTGTCTTTCGTCAACCAAGCAAATAAAAACTCTCAAGCAAAGCGACTAATTCAATTATGTTTAATTAAATGCTGCTGCGCGCTGGTTCCCAATGATGGACGACTTCGTTCTGGGAAGAAAGCAAACATAAAACCACTGCCACGGGGAAAAGGAGCAGCAGCATGGGAAGAAAAATTAGCCCCCCTTTCGGTGAAGATTTATGCTGACGACCCCAGAAGACGGTTGATGTCTGGAGATGACTCCACGACCGCGTCGTCGTCGTCGACGCCGACGACGTGAGCATCTCTAATCCTAATTCAAATTCCGTGGGAATGCCGGCACGGGAGGTCACACCAGGCTCGTCTGACAGTCACGATGAAAATGATATTTTTTTTCCTTGGAGTGAAGTGGGGGGAATCAGAGAGTTAATTCTCGCCAGCTCACCCACTTATCACGGAGGAGGCTGGTGGTGGCATTTGGGATTTGGTGCTGCTGGATTTTGGTGACATGTTGTGCCAGGAGAAATGACTCACACACGTAGAGAAAGCAATTCATCTTGCTCGGAAAGCCGAGAAAGGAGCCACTTCCGTCAATTTTCCACTCCGGTTGAGATTAGCTTGAGGAAGGTTATTTCCGCTAGGAAGGACGTGATCTTGGGAGAGAGTTTTGGTTTTCAAATTTGATGAAATAATAAAATACAAAAAATAAAATAATTAAAAAATAATTTAAATAAAATATGCCTTAATTCAGTTTTGGCCACGCTTTAGATTGCACAATTCATGTCAGTTTTAAATGCCATTTCGCTCAAATTTAAAGCTAATGAGCACGATTTTCGCCGAAACCGCCAAACGTGACAGAGCACTAAAGATAGCTCAATCTAATCGCTTTCACGTAATTAAATGGTTCGCCCCAAAGTGTCGCGATTATTATGCAACTAGACCATAATTTTCCCATCGCCCAAAACAAACCGCGTCCGTTGATTTATGCACCAGATTGAATTATGATTGCATCGGCGGTGGTCCGCCCCTAATCCAGATTTATAATTCTACAATTATTTTCCATTATTCAGCGGAATTCGCAATTGGAAAATCTAATTTCCGCTCACATTACACCACCAACAACTCGCTTTCGCCTAGGCAGCAGCCAATAAGTCATAATTAGGCAAGTGATAATTCAGGCCCCCAAAGCGCTCCCAAAAAGTTGGCCCAACATTTGGGAACTCTTGCTCTTGCTCGGGGCAAGGCACGCACCACATTCGTTCGTTATCGTGGCTGCCACGTGCCCAGAATCGGTCCCGCCAACAGCAACAACAGCAACATGATTATAATTGAGAGTCCAAATTGAATTTCACAAATTGTTCAGCTCCATGACCCATGGAGTTCCGTTGCCTGCAGCACAACCCAGAGAATCAGCGAAGACGCGAAACATTCCAAAACGATTTAATTTTATTACGCATTTTTTCTTCGTTCTACCCCTGGAGGGAGGAAGGGAAAGAGGGCAGGGTGGCGACTCTCAATAAATTAAATTAGCATCCACTTTTTTGCCCTTTTATGCGACAATATTTCCGCCACTTTGGCTGCAGTCAGCGAAAGCAGCAGAAGAAGAAGTCAATTAAGATCTACACCACTTTAATGGGAGATCACTTAAATCATTAGATATAAAGTTCTCATTTTTTGCCGCCACTGCAGAAGCCAATCCGGACGAGATGGTTAAATGCGTATCCTTCGACAAGAGTCGTTTAGAGGAACTGGTTGAAAAAATAAAAAGGATAGAAAAGATAGTCGTGGGGTTGCGGAAAAATGCGACGCGACGCCGGGAAACCCCGTTCTGCTGCGTTGGAAAATTGCTCGGAGCCAGACTGCTTGAAGAGGGGATAAGAAGCTACCCCAACTAGTCGGAGAGAAAACTCTCTCCTGGGATGGGCGGGAAAAACATCTGCTGAGTCACTCTTTAAGGAGAAAATACATGAAAAATCCTTATTGACTTGTATTTTTTTCAATTTTTGATTTAATTTAAATTTGAGTTATGAGTAAGTCATGTAAGAGAAAAAATTAAAATTGTTATCATCTCAACTGTCTCCTTTCTAGAACACAATTTTGCATATCATTTTCGCTCCACTTTTTCGCAGGACCCCTTTAAAAACCGCAACCACTATCTCTTCCACTTGCTCAACCACGACTGCTATTGAAAAATACAACAAACTATTCAACACGAGAAAGCTTCTTCCCAGAAAGCAGAGCTGAAAGGAAGCGCCAACTTTTCCCTTAGTCATTCCATTTCCCAGTCAGCAGTCACCACCACCTCCCCCACACCCCCTCCTTTTTTTGGGGTGGGTTGATTTTCTTTGCTACTATTTGCCACCTCCCCTTTTGGCGTTGTTTATGTTTAAAGTTTCGCTTGTTTTTCTTTGAAATTTTCCCATCGACAAGCCAGCCAGCCAGCCACCGGTCTTAAGTAAGATTTATGATTGATTTTACTGGTTCTGGCGGGCAACAATAACACTTTACGTAACGGTTTGAAATTTTCTTCATCTGCTGTTGGTGAGGGGAAAGGAAGACCTGCCAATTTCAGTTGGCTTTCAAACTTGACATCTGCCCGGCATTATCAGTGTCAATCAAGACGGGCGAATTCAAAAAAAAAACATCAAACATTCCAACTCCAAACAAAACTCATCGCGAATAACGATCTTTTCAGGCCACATTAATTGGCTTAGGGAATGCTCTCGAAACTCAAAAATCTCCCCCCTTGAACACACACACGCATCAAGAGTTGAAACATTCTAACCTCACCCCGAGTTTGATGGATGCTGCTGCCGGCTTGACAAGCAGAGGCAAATTGATTCCATATCTGTCATGCTTTGACACGGGACGGGGGTTTCGAGTTTCGGGGCCCCCGAAGGCATTTCGATCGAATTGAGGAGAGGAATGAAAATTAGAACATTCCTGGTGGATGAGAAGGGAGAAATTTTGCTTAACGATGACGCCGACGAATGCTCACAGTGGCTGTTGCTGCCAACCATGATTTTGAGTAAAAATTAAGAATTTTAATGTTGAAGTTTGAGTCGTGGATTACACAATTTAAATCATGAAATTTGCATTTTATTGAGTATATAAATTTTGGTATATCAGAAAGAAAAGTCTAAAAATTTCCCAAGGAGAAATTCATGATCTTGTAATCATTTGTAATAGAAATTAAAAATTTTGCCTTTTATTAGACTTTTAAAGAACAGTTTTTGGATATTTTGATAATTTTTTTCCATATTTGATAAATTACTCAAAGAAATCAAAACACATTTCGTCAAATGTTTTCAGCAAAATTAAAATCTTATTTTTGAAGCCATTTGCAGTGTTTCAAATTGCCATCAGAACTAATTCCATCAATATTATTTAAAATGAAAATTGTCGTTTCTACCACTTTCATAAGTTATGAGATCTTTGGTTTGAAAATATCAACATTTTTAGTGCAATTACTTGCACAGTAGAAATAAAATGAAGGAAATATTCAATCTGGGAATAGTGATAGATTATGTGTCAAAGAAAAGGTAATTTTACAACAGGAATTGGTGAAATTTTTATCAGTTTTGGTTGAATATCACATTTTTACACATTTTTTTTGGACAAAATTACACAAAAAAATTAAGTAATTTCTAACCAATAACATTTTCAACTTTCCAAAATGTAACTTGTTTTTACTTCATTTTCATGCAAATCTGAATCTGATTTTTCTGAAGCAGTGGCGGGCCGGAATTAATATTTGATAAAAGTTGAAAAACTAAACACATTTTTTTTCAATTTTCTTATGATTCGGTTCTTTTAAAGCAAAGACATAAAAGAACTAGTGTTGCAAATATGATTCAGATATCTTGATTTAAAAAAAGAAAAACAAAGATAACATTCAAAAATGTGATTATTTGACTTATTTTAATTTTTGCTTGTTTAAAATTAAAATATTGTTTTTGACAATTGCAACTAAATACCTTGGTATATATTTTTTTTATAAAAAAAAAAACATATTTATTTTCCCTAAAAGAGCATTCAGCTAGCAAAATCTAAACTTAGAAACATGTACCCTCCCTGTAAAGGCTTTTGAATTGATCTCAATTGAAAGGTTCTCCAAATCTCTGAATTGCAAATGTAACATCCTGGAGCAGAACTGTTAAATTCTAATAAACACTAATTGAATTGAAAGAAATAATTAAAAAAACATTCAATTTTCAATAAGCGTTGCAATTTGCTGAAATTTTTAATATATTTTTCAATATTTTAAAAATATTTCCATTGATCTATTGATCCTTGCACTGTAACTTGGATTTGGACCGCACTTTTCTCTCGCACTTTTTTGACAACAAAATTTCCAAAAACTAGGCAACCAGCAGTTGTTTATTTACATTTCCAGTCGCAGTTTCCACCGAACTGGACATTCGCACTTAAAAATTGCGATTAACCCATCGAATGTGTTCTGGAAAAATACATTAGTTTTTCTTACTATTTATTAAGAAAAAAGAAAATAGAAAAAAAACTTCAAATTAATGTAAACACAGTTAAAACTGAAAGATTTAACATTAAGTCTCTTTTTGTAAATTTTAAGACAACAATCCAAGTTTTTTCACAAATTTCACAATTTTACGAAATGGATAATTTTGTTTTCCTGCAAAATTTTTAGTTAAAAAAATATTAATATAAAAATTATAAGAATTAAATTCAAACATAAAGAACGTTCTTATAATACGTTAAAATTTGATGTCAAGCTTATTTTTTTAATTCAGTCAATAATTTTATTTATTTAATACTTCATTAACAGCCTTCAGGGCCGATCATAGAAATATTTTAAAAAGCCGTCGCGGGCCGGATAAAATGGCTTTACGGGCCGGATCCGGCCCGCGGGCTGGACGATGGGCAGGCCTATCTTAGAATAAGTATAATTTTTCATTTTTTTTCTATTTTAATTTATTTTCATTTTTTCACGATGCATCTAGTTTAGATCTTCTACCAATGTTTTGGTATATTTTTGTTTTCATGTTTTTCCATACCTTATGTTGTGCATGAAAATAGAATTCATGATTATCAATTTATAATAAATTGTGTCCAATTAATGTTTAAGCGATGCCTTAAAACTTTATGTAATTTTTGTAACGTAACAAAACAACAACAACAAATAAAGATTATGAAAACAATTTTATCAGTTTCTCCGGAAAATTGAACATTGTTTATTTACAAGATTCCGAGATACAGCTTGTTAATAAACGCGCCAGCATGTAAAAATATGTGAAATATGACCGTAATTGAAAAAAAAATTTTTTTTTGTATAGGCTATTCATTAAGTGTCGAAATAACGGTTCTACTAAAACTTCACTGAAAAAGTAAATTTTCGCAATTTTTCGCTTGCGCGTTTGTTTGTTTGTTTGTTTTTTTTTTTTAAGCGGAATCTTGTTAATGGTCTTTTCCCACTTTAGCGTGTATTTTTTGAAATTTTATTTCTTCCTGGAAATCCAACAAAAAAAATTTCAAACATGAACTCTTTTTCAGACGAAAAGTAGTCTTCAAATGTTTATTCCTGTAAAGTGCAAGAGAAACCTAGTCGATTAAACTGTCGAAGAATTATAATTTCTTATAAAAAACAATTATTAGAAAATTTCAATTTTTGAAGCCACGTTAATTTAGTTTGAAGACTTAAACGAGCGAAGTCATTAAGTATCATTAATTTGTCTACACAAGTTTTCATACAATTTTGTTTGTTAGCTATACAAACAGGCTATGAAAAAATATTAAAAAAAAACTGTGCCTTTAGAACGTAATAAAAACATTTCTTTTCGATTCTATCAATCAGTTAATACGAAACATTGAAAATAATTTATTATTAAAATGCTAGGAACTTTGTATGATACTACGCGACTTTTGTGAGCTAGAAAAACCTCGTCTTTCTTGAGTGACTTCCAAAGAAATTGAACATGAAATTTTGTGATCTTTACGAAATAAATATTTTAAAGATGGTCAAACTTGGTCATGACTTTCACAGGTAAAAAAATCAGATCATAAACAAAAAATGCATTTTTAGTGGGCATAACCCAAAACGGTGCACTATATCTAAATGTATGTGAAGTACTTTTCGATTGCAAAAAAAGATTTTACAACTGAATTTAAATAAAAACGATATTTCCAACGATCAAATGAATTTTGCCCAATGTGCTCCAAAGCTCAAAAGATGGCATATCCAATTTCTAGCATTTTAAAAAAATGTAAATTTGCGCATTTCTATATTTTGTGTGGAAAGTCTTATAAAAGAATGGGTTGATTTTTTTTGAGTGCAGCTATGTTTTTCTGTGCTTGGACTCCATTTCCAAAATATGTTTAATCAAACACTCTATTGGGAAATACTTGCTTGTGTTTTTTTTTCTTATTTAATATTCAAAAATCACAAAAGCGTAACGAACAACCGTCACCGAAATCAAACAAGATTTCCCCATTACAACAAAACCCGTAACTCCAAACCACAAACTGGCATTAAAAAGTTTTTCTGCTGAAATCGACCACCGCGCGCGCTTTCTTGTTCCTCAAAACGGCCTTTCCCTGCCCCCTTCCCGCCAAGACAAAAAAAAAAAGCTCAGTGAGGCAAAACGATTCGGCGGTTTTCTGCCAGCCGCTGAGGTTTTTCGGGGTCGTTCCGGATGCAATCCGAATTCTGTTGGTGGTGGTGGTGGTGGCGGTTTTCAGCACTTCCAGCCTTCGTTGAAACCACTTAATCGAACTCTTCGAGGAAATACTGGATTGGAAACTGCGCCTAGTCGAGCGTGTCGCGTGCTGCCTTAAAATGTCTACAAATAAAAGTGAAGGTATCGGATTTCTTGGAGCGTTTCTCGGCGAGATCTGTGTCAACAGCGACGAAAGAGGTGGCGCCAAGAATTTGGATGCGGTTTTTAAGGTTGAAGAATTTAGGCAACGTGTTTAGTCAACTGGAGATGGATTTCTCAGCGATTGGGTAGCGTTGGCGTTTGAAGTTCTGCCTGATTGCGTAAATAGGCAAAATATTTATGCCTCGATGGATGTGAAAGAGTGGATTTCCTAATCCAATTTCTTAAAAGAAGCTGTTGCTGCGGCTTCTGCTGTTCATTTGGATGATTTCTGAGCTCCAATTTAATGGGATTTTGTCCCAAACCGCAAGACAAGAAAACATTCTTCCCGAAAAGAGGAACGTGCCCTAACCCAACCACACTCGGGGGGCTTTCCCAAGTATCAGCCAGGTCTAGGCCACCGGCTCAAGATCCATTGAGTTGATAACAACATGCTATCTCCGAGCCCTTAAACACCCTTTAAGCCTTCGCATAAATAAGTTTATCTTGCCTTAAGACTAGACCGGCCCCGAAAAAGCCCCAGACGACACCCTTTTTTTCGTTTTTCGTTTGGAGAAAATCTCAGAACAACCTCCAGCAAATCACGTCCAATGTCACACGGCGAGAGAGAGACTGCTGCCAGCTCGATGACGTGAAAATAGATTAAACAAATAAAAACATTGTTTATCTTCCCTTCTGATACGGTGTCATCTTAGCCGAGCAGAATACTCTTCTGATACGATGCTGCCAGAAGTGATAGCCCTTAGCGACGACATTGAGACGGGATGATCATAAAATGTGGGAACAAATATGGCGCACGAGTGTGATTTCGCTGGCAACACTTCAATTCTTTTTTTCTTGTGACAAAAAAGTCCGCGGAAGAAAAGAAAGTCATCAAACGGTACTAAATAAGTAAATAAAAACCTGTGACATATCTCGAGAAGGGGGGCTTCTTTGGAGAAACACACGTGGCCGTAAAATGGGAACGCGAGTGTTCTGTTTTGTGGTGGAGGAAGAAGAAGAAAGTGAGAGGAAAACGACGCCGGGAACATGAGCCATTTTGGAGACACGTGCAGAGAGAAAAGCTCGGTTACAGCGATAAAGTGACACATTCGATGGGTTTTGGAAATGGAGTTATGCTTGATTGCAATTGCATTACACGGAAATGTATCTTTTCAACTTTTATGACGGCTTTAAATTTTGAATAAAGAACGAAAATGAAGAGTGCGCCATGCAAGCATAATCTTGATCTTAAATCTGTTAAAAAACTAAATAACATTTTCAAACATTCCAAATTCGTGGCTTAAATTAAATTTGTAAAATCAATACATTTAATCACCCCCTCACAGCCCTTAATTTTCTAAAAGCATTTTTTTTTTATGAGGGAAAATTATGTTGAGGGCCACGTAATTTAAAAAAAAAGATTTTAAGGTCATTATAACCCAAAAAAATATACAAAAATTTTTAAAAATGTTTTTTTTTTACCATAACATTTTACAATATATTATTGAAAATATGATCCACATAAATTATAGGGAAAAGTCAAATTTATAATTATTGAAACATTGAAGCATCTGACATAAAACTTAATACATTGAAATGTAAACAAAAAATTAACTTGTACAAAGGCAAACATGAAAAAACAAAATTAAACAGAAAAATGTAAAATGATAATAAAAAAACGTGAGAAAAGAAATCATAACAACTTTTTTTATGAAAATAAAAGCAGATATATAACACTATGATACAATGGCATTTTGAGCAGAAATATGCGGGCTGTATTTTTTTTTGTAACGTGGAAACATAACACAATAAAACATTTTGATTTTTATACTGGATGAGAAAAAGCTCGAAAAATTGATTTTATTTTTTTGTTATGCGAATATTTAGTTTTTTAAATTTAAAGCTTTATGAAAACTTGATACCAAAACCTGAAAATTAAACAAAACTATTAATTAAACATTCATTAAAATAAAAAAAAATCAATGAATTGTAAACTGAACTTAAAAAAGTTGACTTAATTTGATAGTTAAAAGGCCAATTCATATTTCATTACATGTTTTGCCCCTTCGCGCATCTCTTCGAGGTGAATGTTTTGGAACTTTATAAAATTCATTGTAGGTATAAAGTCGAAGCAGGCCAAGGTATTTGTGTTGTACCAACAAAAGTGAAGTAAGTCAGCATATAACATAATTTATGATTTTTTTTTATCAAAACTTAGGCCGTTGCAAATATTTTTTGAAGTTTATGTCCCTCGGCTCTGACAGAAACTTTGAAAATATTTGCAACGGCCTTATTAACCTAAAATAACATCAGGAAAAAAATATTTAATATTTTTGGTAGAAGCTAAACTTAAAAACATTTTGTAAAAGTTTTTTGCTTAAATTTTTCAAAATCTGACTTTTAATTTAAAATTTGTTTATCTTTATTTTTGCTCACCTCGATCTTGACAAAAGCCGAAGAAAAAATATAAATAAATACAATTCATACCAGTCTGATGAGAGTAAGCATATAGTTAAACTTTTTTAAGTTTATCTGTAAAAATGAAAACTTTTAAACCTGAACAGGAAAAAAAGATAATTTTCAAAATTGCAATCAAGGAAAAGTTAATTAATTGAATTTGTTAACACTTAATGGAGGTATTAGACTTGCACTTTTTGACATATTGCCTGCATTTGTTTGCAGGACCTTCAGCCTGCACACATTTGCTTTATTTTGCGAGTTTGCCGCAAACAAGTTTGGAAAACTGTCAAACTTGAAAAAAGAGCAAGTTTGTTTGTTAGTCATAGTCTAATACCTCCTCAAGATTAACTCAAAAATATGAATACAAAACAAAGCAAATATTAAAAAAATGTGTTTTTGGCATAGAAAATTAATTATTAAAGAACAGGGACCATTCATAAACCACGTGGACACTTTTTAGGGAAGTGAAAAAGGTTCAAAATTGAAAAAAAAAATTAAGTAAGTTATTTTGTATTTCTGTTTGTAAGAAAAACAGTTAGTATTGTACCGAAATTTTCCGACTGATTTTTTAAATGACAACATCGCACAAAAATACTTTAATTGCCTTACTGGAAAAGTTAAAACTAGATTTACCGAATCATATTTTTCAATTGTAAAAATTTAGTCTGAGAATTTATCCGTAATGCTATGCTATGCTATGTAAAAATTTACTCTGAGAGTTGAAAATGATTTTAAGAAAACGTGTCAATAGTAAATAAAAATAATAATAATAAAAAATAAATGAAACTAAATACTTGAAGCCGTTGCTAATTTTATTATTTGAAACTGAATTACTAAAAAAATAACTAAAGAAACAGAATTAAAAAAACATTGGAAAATGTTTGACTAAATTATTAACTTACAAGAAAACATCTAGAAAACATGATACTAGGGTTATCATACTATTGTCTCAGTAATTTAAAATGTCAAATTCGAGGGAAGAAATTCAAAAACTGCAAAGAAGAAAAAATCAAGTACCACACCTGGTCACTGTAACAATAACACTCGTATAACTGTGTCGAAATAACAACAAAGAGAAGAAAGAAAGAAAGAAAAAAATGCTCATAAATTCAGTCGACTGCAAAGGAGTGCATATAAAAGAAGCAGCATAATACGGCTTTATTATGTACGCGTTTCGAATAAGTGTCGTACGCGACATAATGGGAGTGCGTAAATGCAACGCACTCTGTTAGAGGGTGGAGAAACACGTGGTTTGAAAAAGAAGAGATGTTTAAAGTTATGACCCAGTTGGGATTTTTGTGGCACGTGGTGAAACAGATAGCACTAAATTAAATTAGTTTTTTAATCAATCAGATGTTTAATATATTTTTTCTTCTCTTCTCTTCTATTTGCAGGTATGACGTCCACTCAGCTAGATTCATGGAATGCGTTTAATTGAAGCAAGTATTTTAATTGAAATTTGCATCGTTTGGTGTCAGCACAACTTTGCGGTCTGACACGCACTTGATTGATATAAATCAATTATCTATAAATTAATTTGATTTGTAGTCCTGATTAAGCTTGAATAGTTTGCATGTCATTATTAATTGATTTTTTAACAAAAGCACAAATCATTACCTTTCAAATATTAGGGACTTGAATGCCTTCAATTAAAAATGTTTAAAACCCCTCTAAAATTACAAAATTAGCGTCCTCCGGACGTGTTCGATAATTAGAAATGCTGCCACGACTACGTTGGACCTAATAAAATGAGCTCTTATCCAACCGGACCCGAAAAACTTCACACGAGTTCCACTAACCAACTGGGCCCATAAAAAAAGAAGAAACCCCGTTCCCCCATTGCGTATGGAAATTTGGGATGTATTTTTCGTGTCTGACCCTTCCTTGTTTTTTCGTACATGCACTTGATTGGTTGGTTGGTTTTTTGGACACTGGTCACAACGCAACCAGACCGAAGAACCACGTCACCCGGTGCGACACTTGTTTCAGGGGCCCCGTCGTTCGACCGATGAGAACCAGGTTTGGTTCCCCTCCCGAAAACCACTCTCACTACATGTTGGGTTGGTGTTGTTGTTCATCTATCTTGGAGTGCAAACATGCAACTGGCACTGTGAGAAAAAGTGATTGAAGTTTGATTGGTTTTTTGAAAAGTTGAGCTAAAAGAAGGGCTGATATGAGTTTTGAAGAGATGATTGAGATGATTAAGAGAACTAAAAGTATGAGAGGAGATTCGAAGAGAATGAAAAATGGTCGGAAAAGGATGAGAGAGAGAATTCCAAGAGGATGAGATGAGAAGAGAATGAGGGATAATTCGAAGAGAAATCATCTCTCATATTTTCTTATCTCTTCCTTTTGGGACTTTCTCTTCGGATCTTATTTTTTGCACTTTGGATCTTCTGCCATTTTATTCGGATCCCCAATCACTCTCTTGAGATCTTCTATCATTCTTTCCGGTTCTTCTATAATTCTCTTCGGGTTTTCTTTCAATCTCTTCTGAACAACGATGCCAGATTGTTTTATGAAAGTTCTGTATTTCCCTGCAAATAAATCTGTATTTGACCGATTCTTAGCGAAGCTACACCAAAATGTCACTTTTTTCAATTTTCAATGTGATTTTTTATATGAAAAATTTCATTTTAATTATGATCTAATAATTGCAATGTGCTTTAAATGCGTTTTCTTATCTGAAATGCCAAAAATATTGACCAAATAAGGTCTGTAAGTCATTGAATGGGAGAGGAGTTTTTTCATAAATCTACTCCTTTCGTTGTCCCGTCACGAAAAGAAATGGCTGGCAAAAACTCAAATCTCAACCAAATCTTTCAGTTCAAGGAGCAAAAGATTCGTTTTTCAATTTGTGATAATGTGTAGAAGAGCAAAAGTTTTAAAAAATCAATCTGGCAAAACTGTGTCGATTTTTTTGGTGTGCCTTTTAAAATTCCAGTTTTACGATGTTGTCCCATCACGCTACATTTTCATTTCAGAAGAAGCACCGGTATAATATTGTTCATTATGCATGTCATTTCTATGTTGGAAAATCAATTATTTTTTCAAATATGTAATAACATTGGGGGGTTTCTTCTTTAATTGTGCCACTACAGCCAAAATGCTGAAAAAAAACTTGGGAATTTTTTGAAAAGGAGCCGAAGAATCGGTCATTTGGTCTGTATCATGTTGAATTCGTAGCCATAGTAAAATCTTTTGAATTTTTAAAAGCAGATTTAGGTATTTTCATCGTATTAAAATTGTATTCAATTGCTAAATTGCTGAAAATTTTGAAAAAAAATCTGTATGCACAGATAATTGTGATTTTTGAGATCGAAAAATTTGTAGAATATAGATATTTCTGTGGCATGGCTGCATCTGCATCTTCTTTTGAACATCTATCATTCTTTCCTGATCTTCTATTGTTATTTTTGGATCTTCCATAATTCTCTTCGGATTTTCTATCACTCTCTTCAGACAATCTGTCATTCGCTTCGAATCTTCTGTAATTCTCTTCGATCTTTTGTCATTCTCTTCGAATCTTCTATAATTCTCTTCGATCTTTTGTCATTCTCAGCGAATCTCATCTTTTTGGGACGTTATCTCTGGATATTCTCTCATACTCTTCGAATTTTCTCTCGTTCACTTCGAATCTTTTATCATTCTAATTTTCCATCATTCTCTTCAGATCTTCTGTCATTCTCTTCGAATCTCATCTTTTTTGTACTTTTTCTCCGGATATTCTCTCATACTTTTCGAATCTTCTCTCGTCCATTTCGGATTTTCTATCATTCTCTTCGCATTTTCTATCACTCCTTCAGATCATCTATCATTCTTTTCGGATCTTTTATCATTCTCTTCGGATCTTCCATAATTCTCTTCGGATTTTCAGTCATTCTCCTCGAATCTCATCATTTTAGGACTTTCTCTTCGGATCTTCTGTCATACTCTTCGAATCTTCTCTCGTCTCGATCTTTAATCATTCTCTAAGATCCGAAGAGAAGGATAAATCATCCCTTTTGGTACTTTCTCTTCGGATCTTCTCTCTTACTCCTTAAATCTCCTCTCATTCTTTCTAATCTAATCTAATCTAATCAGACCCTAGCGCTGCCAATCTTTCGAAGGGATCCTGGAGAGTGCCTTAGGTTAGATGACGCCTAGCACTCTTCTTGTCATTTATTAACATTTGTAGTGCGCCATTGCATTAGAGTGCATTGAAACATCACAAGCGTTAAAGCGGCCAGGCCTACTGCATAAAGCCGTATCGCAGTGATGACTCGTAATTGGGTTGAGTTTGAGCACAGAGTTTTCGAACAACAACACAATTCTGAATCGACAGGGGAGGAAGAAGCGTGGGGACACACCACCATACGCTCCGAGATTTGGTTGTATTCGTTGGGAGCACCATGCTAAGAAGGTTTGCTACTCCGGGACCCTCTGGGATGGGACATTGTATTTCCACGAATGCCCTGGACACTATTTTCCGTGGTTATAGCGCCACAACTCGCTCTCATTCTTTGCGGAAATCTCCGCTCATTCTTTGCGGATTTTCTCTCATTCTCTTCCGGATCTCTTAAAAATGAGAGGATGTCAAAAGTTCGAAAGAGGATGAGAGAAGGTCCAAAAAGAATGAGAGAAGATCGGAAGAGAGTGATAGAAAATCCCAAGCGAATGTTTGAAGTGGACGAGAGAAGATTCGAAGAGCATGAGGAAGCTTCCAATAAGATATGAGAGAATTAGCTCTCTTTTTCTTATCATCTCATCCTCTTGGGATCTTCTCTCTTTTCGGTGAAAAGCCAAATAGAATCATACAAGATCAAAACCTGAAAAGTATAAAAGAAGTTCTTAAGAGAATGATAGGATGAGAATGATGTTTTATTTCGAAAAAAAAAACATTGAAATTTTTCCAACAGTGCCCAAACACCCATCAGTTGCAAAACCCGGGTGTTTATGTTTCCTCCATTCATTCCGGTCCGGTGAATGAAAACAAGTTTAACGGAAGTTGCTTCAGAGCAGTGGTGGTCGAGAGACTCCAACAGATGATACCGGACTGGTCTGTACGATGCAACCGGACTCCGGTCTGACGTCTCATTCGCTTTTTTTGCGAGGAATTCCAATGCCTTTTTTCCCGCCACCTGACCCCCTCCTCTCTACCAGATCGTGCCAAAACAAAACACCAACCTTTGGGATGAAGAGATAATTGCAAACTTCCCCTTTTTAGTTCGTTTTTTAAAGTTTCTCGTCACACACACACACACTCACAACTACAGGCGCAAAATAAACAAACATGGGTCAGTCTTGGTTCGATGCACATGCACCAGAAAGTAGAACAAATATGTAAATTGAGGGGGCATATGGTAGAATTTTGCGAAAATTCTCCACCGAAGAGGAGGACGAAATTAATGGGACAAGTGTTTTCTAGAAGAAGGGCTGTGTTGGTCTTGGACAAAGCAAACCAGAACATGAATAAATTTGCATGTTTGAGAGACTCTGAGTTTTTGTTCAAATTTAAAATTTGACTGAAATTCTACAGTCTAAAAAACTGACCCTGTCTTACTAAGTCGCGACGCGACTTGCAGCAAAACAACTTCAGAACGCATTCCCAATTTAGGTCATGAACGCGCGAAAAAAAAACAATTATCGGGTCATCGCGACATCGCGATCAACGCCAAGTACAACCGTTCTGATTCAGCGCTGAACTCGGAATGCTGTCGGCGCTGCAAAAAAATGGCGGGATCTGAACCAGACCTGCTTCGGGCGGCGTCAACAGCGCGCCAAGTGAGTCGTCCACGCGGGGTCCACGGAATTACGTTATGAAAACATAATTAGCGTAAGTTGATATCGCGGACGCCGATCTTGGGCATGGCGCGCAGAGAGCGCGCGTGTTGCGTAAAGATCCGTCCCGTCCAAGCTACGAGCGGTGAACGGTATAATTCCAGCTACTTGGTGCTTCGCGCACCACAATTGCACTTTTTCTGCATTGCTGCAGCCTATAGGGTTACCAGACGACCTTTTGCGCAGATATTGGTTGCGCGACTATGCTATTGAAGATGCTCAATTGTGGGTTAGAGCAGATGCAAAAGAGCAGTGATTTAAAGCACCGTTCTTTTTATTGCAAAACAATCCACGAGACTTGCCACGAGCGAAGAATGTTGAACGGTGAACTGAACCTCTAAGCCAGATCGTCACGACGACAAACCGGTTTCTTCTCAGTTGAAGGTGTGAAGTGGCGAAAGTTATGCAGAAACAGGTGAACTAACACGACAGCAAGTCATCGTAGTTGGCGTGGAGGTGAAACGTCACTTGAGCGTCACCCCCCAACGATCTTCAAAGATGGATCCAACCAGTGATCCGATCGTGACCGCGTGTGACCTTAAGAAGGAACGCTTGGTTAGGGAGAAGCTACTCGAGTTTGCTGAATCCCTCGAGAACAACCTAAGACTGATCAAGAATCTCCTAACCAGCGAGCAGCCGAACGTCGATCAGATTCGAATCAAGTCGATCCGTTACGAGCTGCTAACTCGATCGTGTCCGGACGCCGCGCCCTATCCAGAGGATCTCGTTGAAGAGGTGAAACGTGAGTGCGTTGAAGAAATCGTTCGTCGACTTCAATCCGCGGGAACGCTCGTCTCGGACACCGTTGGGGCCTTTAATCGGATCCTGAGGAGCTTTCAAGCGCTGGAGAAAGCCGCCTATCGGTGCGATTGGGCGCAGCGGTCGGAGCTGATCGAGGGATCCAAAGTTCGTCAACCGCTGGATGTGTATCTGTACCGAGGGTACAGCATCGCCAATCAGCTGCGGCTGATGACGGTCGAGCTGGTGGAGACGTTCAACGGGATCGACGCAAAGCTGGCGGGGACGGTTGAGATGTTTAGGGGGTGTCTGAAGATTCCGGAGGATTTTGAAAAGTACGTTGAGGAGTTTGTTGGGGAGCAGAAAGGATTGGAATAAATTTGATGTCTTCAAATTCAAATGTTATTATCTCTTTTGTATTCCTTACTGAGGAAATGTTGACAAATTTTTCGATATGAACTTGTATCTATTTTCATACTCTAAACATTTTTTTTTTCATTTTCTTTGGATGTCTTTCCGATCTCTTTGGATGCCTTTTCATTATCTTTGGATATCTTTTTATTCTCTTTGGATACCTTTTAATTTTCTTTGGATTTCTTTTCATTCCATTTGAATGCCTATTTATTTTCTTTAGATGTCTTTTCGTTTTCTTTGGATGTCTTGTTATTCTCTTTGAAAGTCTTTTTATTCTCTTTTTAATCTCTTAAGATGTCTTTTTATTTTCTTTGGATGTTTTCTTTAAATTTTCTTTGGATGTCTTTTCATTCCCTTTTGATGACATTTCATTCATGTTGGAAGTCTTTTCATTCTCTTAGATTCTATTTTCATTCTCTTTGGATCTCCGTTTTCTTTTTAAGGTGAAGCCGTTGATCATTTTCGAAGAAAATTGATCATCACTATAAAATATTCTGTAATAAATTCAATTTAAGGAATTTCTGCCCCAAAAGGAATCAGCATGTGCCGGGTGTTGAGTTCTTGAATACACGCATAGAATTTTTGATCTAAATCAAATGCATTTAAAAATTTATATAATTTTGTGGAAAAATCAGTGACATCCTAGTTGGTAATCATTGATTAATGACGATTTCCATAACTTTACAAGTAATGGGATAATCGTTACCAAAAAGTATCAACACATGTAGAGTACTATTCTGAACAATTGTATGTCAAAATTGTGTCAAAATATTGAAAGCGAGGCGAAATTTATATCTTTGAACAAAAAATCATGGCAATGATGGAAGTCTTCACGTTAAGACGAGGTTTGCACGTTGTGAAAAAAAAATCGGAAATTCTGACAAACTGGCCAAATAATGCATGTTTAAATGAAATTTAAAAAACTTCATCTAATTCTCAGGCCAAAATTTAAAAAAAATATCTTGTGATATTTTTGAAACAAATTTAATGTTTGTTTTTTGAGCGTTAATAAATCGCCTTGAGTCAGGGTTATTCAAAAACACCCAAAAACAAAACCAAAAATCATAAAAATATATAAATTTGTCTATTAGACCTTTGCAAAAGCTTCAGATATGTTCTTGTTTCTATAACATTTTTTTTTCAACTCATTATAAATGAAAAATTCGAGAAAACTGTGTTTAACTTTTTTTTATTTGTGATAAAAAAAAAAGTTGTTTAGGAAACTTTCAAAAACAAAATGTTCATCAAATCGTTTGATAAAATCTAGATTTAATTTCGAAAATAAAACATTTTTATGAATATATATTTTTTTAATATTTTAAAAATTGTTATTTAAAATGTTCGAGAAATTTTCTGATATTTAGTAAATGAAATATTTCCAGAGCTCTTCTTTCAAATCAAACATTTACAAAAATTAAGTTTATGCTGATTTAAATTTGACTCTCATCTGAAAAATTTCGTAAAAATGATAAACTTTCTTTTTAACGGTTTCTAAAAACGTATTTTTGACCATCTTGTGTTATAACCTACAAAAATAGATTGGTTAAGTACAAAAATGCAAAAAAACGAATTCAAATTAAATTCTTATTCTTGAATAAATCGTTCTTCTTTGCATAAAGAAAAATTAGGAATATTTACATGAATGCTGCAGTAATACAGTAATACTTAATATGATTTTCTAAAACAAAACGAAGTATTATTGATTTTGAGTTTGACAAAATTTTAGGGCAAGGAGATGAAAAATCTCAAGCATTATGAAAACAAGGGATTTGGATTAAACACTGATAAAAACGGCTTTGTTTACAACTTGAAATGAAGTTTTACCGCAAAAAGAAAATATTAAACAGCCATATTTAGGCTTTCAACATGTATTTTGATACCAACGTAATAATAGAAAATAATTCGATGCAAAAACTAATGATAATTCTTTTTTATCTCAGGAGAAAAACCCGGTAATTTGAAAATCGAAATCTGGTGGCCACCCTGCTGTAGACCATCTTGTGTAATAAGTCAAAAGATAGCATTTTTTGAAGTTGAAAACTTCAATAAAAACTGTTTTTCGCGCAATTTTGTTTTAATGTAAATTTTGACGAAGATACAAAATTGATCTGAAAAAAAAGAATTTTGCATGTTTCAACAATATTTTTGTATGGAAAGCTGTCAAAATATCAGCCAATTAAAAAATACAATAAATTAAAGAAATTGATTTTTTTTCTGAGAACGGGGAACTAAAATATAGAAATTGAAATAAAATTTTTATATTTCTCTTCTCATTCTCTTCTTTGGACATATTTACAACACATCAGTCGTCTATTTGCTTTCCATCAAACCAAACTACTATGTAGTCCCTTGTCCAACCCATCCATCAAGCGCTGTCTACTGAACCAACTCGCGGGCAGACGGCACCTTTAATCTGCTTCGCACGAAAAGACTAACAACAGAGAAAAAACGAGTTACTAAAACACACACACACGTTCGAGTCAGCCAGTGAGTCAGTAAGCAGTTATGTAAAACCACAACACAGACTACACACAAAAGCAAAAACAATTTCACATGCTCTCACCACCACCCATTTTTGGCGCGCGCCCGCGCGGGAAAAAAGTGGGTGAAGTTCGGAAAAACTCACGTTTGCAGTTTGTGGAAACTCGGGCAAATGTGCGTGGTTTTAATTATTTCGTGCCGTTTTTTTCCCTCCGTGTCTGCGGCTTTGAAATTGCAATTTGCGAATGAAGCTTTTTTTTCTCTCTATTTCTTCCTTTCTCTGTTGTTGAAACCTTGTCTGGCAGAGGTTCAAACACACACACACACACACACGAAAACAGTAACACCTTCTATGTTGGTTTATCAATTACTTGGTTTTGGGGTTTTGACTTAACTGTTGAGTTTGTTTTTTCTACTTCTACTACCTCTAGTAATGTGAGGGTGGAACGGCACGCGAGTCAATGTTTGTTTGTTTTTGTTTCGGCAGCGGCCTCAGAGTTCGACTTCAACACCAGAGGTGTTGTGTAATGCCGGGAACCTTCAGGGCATCGTTCGGTTGAGAGTTTCTTCGTAGCGTTGAATTCGAAAGCAAATTTCAACAAAAAATAATTTAAAGCTAGGTGATTTATTCTGCTGGGATTCACCTTTTTAAACAAAGCACAAAAAGGCTCAAAGGCAAACTTTTAATTTCACTGTAGTTTGCCAAAGCTTTGATCGTAGATCCAAAAACTGCACCATGCAAACCAACTGTATCAAATTACCAAAAAGCTACTGTAAACAGGTTCTAAAGCTGCACAATTTGCCGACTTTGTCCTCTCCAAAGTCGTAACTCTTGCGTCCAGTAGAGTTCCCACAGGAGTGCAGAAGCAGCAGCAGTTGTTATTTTCTCACATAGTTTTATGGCACATTTGGCTTATTTACAGCCCCTCATTGCTCTGGCCACCACTACTGTTGGCCTTTAACCCCCCCTCCGAAAGTTGCAAGAAGTTGGCCCTCATTTTCCCAGAAAAGACCAGAGCCCGGCCAGTTTAAAACAAATCGTCAAGTGTCATAAATCAGGATACAAAGTAATCACATCTTCTACTTCTTCTTCTTCCTCTAAGAGAAGCAACTCCCAGTGCAACAGCAGTGGCAACTTTGGGCTTTTCCCGGGTACTAAAACCCAGCACTCTCTTTAGTACAGAAGCTGTGCAGGGAAGCCAGTATTCAAATGCATGCACGTTCCACAACCGAAATGAGGTGGCAGGGTGGGAAGTTTTATGAAAACACCAGTCGTCGGTTTTATTGCTTTACCCAAACCCTGCTTTTTCCGAATTCAGAAACAGAAAGACTCTCGGAAGTGCGCAACAGGAGGAATTAAGTTTTTGTCCCCCAAACCCCTCAGCCTCCCCCTCGAAGACACTTGCAAGTTGTTATCTCATAAGTTCTATAAAGTCGTCATTTGTCTGGGTGCAGAATTTACGAGATAACAACCTCCAACCCCCCTCCCAATCTACCTCACCTACCAAGGGTGGGTGACTTTTCAAGAGGGCAGTGCAATGACTTGTGGGAAGCCATCGCCTCCCCCCAAATTGGACGACCAACTTTTTCGGGAAAAGCTCGTCGGGGAAGGGCAAAAGGTTTTATCCGGTGTGAAAAATCAGGGTCTTTTTGGTGGTGGGGGTGGTCCCGGTACAGGTCCATTTAATTTCGCGAACAATGATTTAAGTCATTTGTAGAAAGGAAAATATAGGAGTCAGTCACTTAGCCGGAATAAGTTACTTAGAGCAATATCCAAGTTTTTTTTTTTCAGATGTAATGAGAATGCAGAATGATATTTAACAATATTTAAAAAAAAATCCCCACCCGCTAACATTTACATACAAGATCCTCTGTAATTACTCTTAGCTTTAAGAAAATTGTAATTACAGAAGCCGACTCGGTCCTAACCAGGTCCCAGTACCGAAAAAAACCTAATAAAAATAATTTTATGAAAAATATATTTTAAAATGTATTTTGAAGATTTCAGAATCATAACATTATAAATTTCAGATTCTTTCTAAATAGTGGACAGAAATGTATTTTAAATTATTTTTCAAATTCTTTCCTCAATATTTCCAAAATTCAGAAAAAGAAATGGTTTTAATTTTTGTATTTTTGTCCATCGATTTCTAAGATCAAAATAGGCCATTTTGCATCACTGGTTTCTCCATACAAGTCTCCATTCAAATTTGGAGACTGTCCATATAATATAAAATCGCAAATCATCGAAAATCTGTATCTTGATAAGGGATATTCTTTTAAGCAGTCAAGTTTTCGCCAAGCGAGTCTTTTTTTAAAATATTTATTTTTAGAATGAAAACGAAACTTTACCCGAAAACCTTCTAGAAATAATTAAAACTGGTGAATTGAATCTGGAATTGAAAAATACTTCAACGATTTTTGATAAAATACACCCTTTTCTGGTTCGAGAAGTTGTCAATTCTTTGTTAATCAAAAAAAAAAAAAATAGATTTGTACAGCTGAGAAAATTCTCTATATTTTCTTTATAGACATTGGTGATTCCACCTTTAGTTGCAATCAAGGTTGTTAATCGATAGAAATATCGTGCTTAAATGTTTTCACTAAATATTCTTTTTTAATGAAAATGTCATTAAAAACCCCAAAATACCGTTTTTTTTTTCAAAAAATACTCAATTTTATGATTTAAATTATGGGTATCAGACGAAGCGATATATTTTATGATTTGTTTTTACTTTTCCAGAATTTATATTTTTAATACTTAAGTTTTCACAAAATAACGTATTTTTTCTCAAAAAATCATTTTTTTACAATTTGCAATGTCAAAAGGGTTTATTTTCAGGCCTTATGGATCATATATGACCCAAACATGAAAATTTTCAAAACTAGCCTATAATTTTCGTATGGCCGTAAGAATCATTTTCCCGAAACGAAACTATTGGCACTACGCCCCCCGGGGCATGGCCTTCCTCTAACGTGGGATTTCTGCTCCAGCGCCTCTGACGAGACAGGAGAAACCGGATCATTTTCCCATCATCAACCAAAAAAATATTATTTTGAAAATTCAGACTTGAAAGGGTTAAGCAAAGCAAAATGTTGTATGCTTTTTCATTTTTATCAGAGCTTCCTTTTTGTTAAATACTGAAATTTTCACAAAACACCGTATTTTTTTCGAAAATGCTCAAATTTTAATAATTTGCAATATGGATATCAAAAGATTCCAAATTTTGCATGCATTTTCACTGCTAGCAATTCTCTACGAAATCGGTCTATTTTTTAGAATTTTAATATTTGTGTTTTTTTATTCGACTGAAACTTTTTTGGTGCCTTCGGTATGCCCAAAGAAGCCATTTTGCATCATTAGTTTGTCCATATAATTTTCCATACAAATTTGGCAGCTGTCCATACAAAAACGATATATGAATACTCAAAAATCTGTATATTTTGAAGGAATTTTTTGATCGGTTGGTGTCTTTGGCAAAGTTGTAGGTATGAATACGGACTACACTGAAAAAAAATGAAACAAGGTAAAAAAAATTTGTCTTTTTGTCACTAAAACATGATTTGCAAAAAAACACTATTTTTATTATTATTTTTTTCATTTTTTGATATGTTTTAGAGGACATCAAATGCCAACTTTTCAGAAATTTACAGTTTGTGCAAAAAAATCTTTGACTGACTTATGAATTTTTGAATCAATACTGATTTAAAAAAAATGGAAATATTGTTCGCAAAAATTTTTCAACATAATTTTTCGATGTAAAATCAAATTTGCAATCAAAAAGTACTTTAGTGAAATGTTGATAAAATGCACCGTTTTCAAGTTAAGGCCATTTTTAGGTAAATTTTTTGAAAATAGTCGCAGTTGTTCATTTTTTTTAATTAGTGCACATGTTTGCCCACTTTAAAAAAATATTTTTGAAAAGCTGAGAAATTTTCTATATTTTGCTTTTTTGAACTTCGTTGATACGACCCTCAGTTCCTGAGATATTGCCATGCAAAGGGTTAAAAACATGAAAATTGATGTTATCCAAGTCTCACCCAAACAACCCACCATTTTCGAACGTCGATATCTCGGCAACTAATGGTCCGATTTACAATGTTAAAATATGAAGCATTCGTGAAATTTTCCGATCTTTTCAAAAAAAAATATTTTTAAAATTTTTAAATCAAGACTAACTTTTTAAAAGGGCCAAATATTCAATATTACTGAGAGATTTTTTTTTCGATTTTTTCGAAAACAAAATACGGCATTTGGATATTTTTTTGTTTTGAAATTTACAAATTTTTTTTAGGATTTCACAAACATGTTTTTCTCTAATAAATTGATCCATTTTGATGCACTTTTGAAAAAAAAAAAAACAAAAAAAATATATATTCTGTATTATTTTTTTTCTGTTTCAAATAATTTATTCAAGATTTTGCATTTCATTTCATTTTAAAAAATATGTTTGAGGACTTCAATAACAGTTAGAAATAATGTATAGCTTTTAAAGATTTTATCACTCCCCAAATTTGCAAAGATAACGGCCCGCCAAGTACTAAAACTTACCGAAAAGGCACCCCTCGGTAAATAAATTGGCTAAATTGAAACAGAAAGTTATTACCCTCTTTCTTTTCACTCAAAACTTTTCACCACACTGATGAAAAGAAGAGCTGGGGGAGGTCCGGGGGGTGGTGGTCCAACCAAAAAACCACCCAATCGGCTTTTCATCTTGTTGTTGTCGTCGATTTTTCTCCTCTCGTTTTCCTTTGAAAAACTTTCGATGGCGATTGCGATGTTGATGTTGTTGTTGCTGCCGGTGGTCATGGATCGGTCGCCGTGTGACTTTGAATTATGTGAGTTTTTTATTGTGTTTATGCTGCTGACACCGCGGCTGCAGCCGCGGGCCGGTACTTTCTTCTGCTGGTCCACGGGGACCAGACACCGGCCAGCCAGCCAAACGATGTTGACGACTCTTGCTACACTTCAACTTCAAGTGACGACGATGACGAGCGAGTAAATTTAATTGCGCGCATCGTCAGCATATTTCAACATCAGAGTGGGGAATAGTGTGATAAAGTTGGTATTTTCACCAAATTAATTTAGAAAGCATTATTTTGAATCTGTGTTAAAAATATCGTAAATAATTAGTTATTAAAAGACAAATCATTTAGATTTCTTTAACAATTTTTAAAACTTTAAAATATTTCTGATTTCACTATCCAACGATGACCCACGGCAGTTCTGTGACACGATGGCGGAAACATAAAAAACGTCCCCCGGACTCCACGGCACGAGACTGTCCCCGAGGCGGTGATGGACCTCCCCGGGAGGGGGAAGTTGGGTGGGGCAAATTAAATTTCATAAATGAACACAAAAGCATCTCGCCGTCATAATCACAGAAGAAGAAAACAACAAAAAAAAAAACAACAGAGAGGAAAAGGCCGGTTTGCAATTAATAACGAACCTGGTGCAAGGTGGTGTATCGTTAAGGGGTGAGGACGGGTGGGTATGCTGAGAGGGAAAGTTTTATGGTCTTGGACTGATGTTTCTTTTTGCTTGCCCTAAATGTTTGGGATTGCACGTCTTGGGAAGGTCGATCGCGGTTGATTGATAAGGTGTGAAATGAAAACAAAATGAAGCAGAGTGGAGTTGGGAGGAATCTTGTTTTTTTTTTTGCACTCGCGCCCCCCGGGGAGATTTATCATGTAAATGATGAAAACGACGAAGGGAAAGTTTTCCAAAGATTTTGCATAAACAATTGTGATTGCAATGCAAGTGGTGGCAATTGAGATGGAACTTGGGAGATGCAAAACATCAGTCACTTTATTCGCTATTCGACATTCCGTTTGATCTCGCAGTGTGGGACTTTTTGTCTGTGAATGGAACATTTGTATTTTGTGAAAAAAGGTCTTTGGATTTCTATAAAAACATAAACAAATTTCATTAGCTTCATAACTATCTTAACTCAAGAAATTTGTGAAATTTGCCAATTTCAATGCTAAAAATTTTTCTTTTTATTTTCTATGTCTTAAGAATCTATGACTGTGACCACGGCTATCATTGTCATCCCGGTTTAAGGTACGAAGAAATTAAAGGACTTTTTGAATTGTATAGTAAAGGTTTTTTTTGGTTTGCTTTTCAGTTTCATGTACTTGGTTCACGCAAGCTCATTTCTATAATGGGCTCTGAATGTTTTATTTTTGATTTTTTTACAAGTATTTTTAATTTGTATTTGAAATTTAGTACACTTTGTGCTTAAATGATTTTACTTAAATAAAATTCAACCAAATTTGCTTTTCGCGAAAAAAAATCCATCTTCGAGATTACCTTATCCTTTTGGCTGACATAACCCAAAATAAAATCAACCTTTTTCGTCTACCCACATTCAAAAAACTGTCATCCCTGCAGCATCGACTTCACCGAAAAGGAGGAGGAGGCAACCCGCCATCTGGCCGTGACATTCAATCGAGCAGGGCTAAATCAAGAACATGTCATCTTTGGCATGAGCCAGGCCAGAGTTGGGTACCGAGAAGCAAAAAAAAAAATCATAACCGTCGCTTCGTAGAACTCAACGTTACTGGACCGGAAAGGGGAGTTCCGCCCACTTGCGCGGTGGGTCGTCAAGAAGGGATCGCCAGATAATGACACGAAGATCTGCGCAACACTCGCGGATTAAGTCAACAGATTTATATTATAAGGTATGGTCGCTGCTCCTCCTTCTCCGTTTGCGGCTACCGGAGTGGCAAAACGGGGTCATCCGCGTTGGGCTAATCATAGGTTGTCAATCGCTTTGAAGACGACTCCATTCGTGGAGGGTGGGGGGGGTCAGTGGCCTCAATCACCTGTGTCGGCGAAGGGGTTTATGTTGTTGTGCCAAATGTAGGACAATGAACTTGAGGAGTCGGGCACGGCGGAGAGGCAGTCAGCTGTGACAAAGTCGACAAAAAGTCGCGAGCAAATAATGGTAATTCCCGCGCGATCAGTCAGTCAACAGGGTGAGTGCTTTATGGGGCACCCAGTAGAGCGTTTAATGTCCACCGGAGAGATAACTGTGACTTGAGCGCGGAAGTTCGTGTTTGGACCGAAGTCACTGAACTGGTCGATCTGGCAAATAGAGTGACAATTACTTTGTTTGTTTAAAGCGGGTTTTCATTAGAAATAAATAATAGTAGAAATCATGTAAATAGAATAGAACCTAATGCAACGATACTTTCCAAGTAGAATATATACGAAGAGTGCTGAAAAAATCGAATTTTCAATCAATAATTTGTATCAAAATTTTTAACCAATAATTTGCATTCTTGGCTTTGAAACATGAACCAAGGTAAAATTTCAGTTTTTTACAATGCTGCTTCACATAATCTTTACTTTTTTCTTCACCATTTTCCGCAAAACCATTTATCACCTTTCCAAACCTTTAAAGATGTTTTCCCCCTCTCAAACCACACACGCAACGCGAGCTCTAATGATACTTCTTCTCGGGTGGTGGCAGAAAAAATGCTACAGCCACTCGTTTTTCCCCTCATAATTGTTGCCAATTAGCACATCTCGGATTTCTTGGGCATATTTTCACCTCAAACCACCTGCGTCAGGGTGTCACTTGCCCCCACTCATGTAACAAATCACTTTTCCGACAGATATTTTTACACCTTCTCTCTCCGGCACAAGTGGATTCAATTACCAGCGAAGGTGATAAGTTTTTAAAAGGTGAGAGTTGGGCTTGGAAGAAAATTTTCTTTTAATTAATTCCGCTGGGAGTTTTGGTTTGGAACGGAACCTGCCCGGACCAGGTTTGGACCGATTGACTTGGGTGGTTTTTCGGTGGTCATTTGCCATTTCTTGCTTTGTGAGCTTTTGGTTGTGGTTTGTTTTGCTTCGATGGTTATGATTTTGGTTTCCGTTTTAAAACAGTGACTTCCCTGGGCGATTGACCGGTTTCGAAACCAAAAGTTGTCGACTTACGTAAAACATGGTGGAACTAATTTATAACAACGTAACAGTTCGGTTTGTGATTTGGACGCGATATTTTTGGACGGATGAAGAATGGTTGGACCGATGGTGTGACAAATGATTGTTATTGTGTCTTATTTGTTGGTTTAAGGTTGATCAATTTGTCAAACTGAATTTTACTTCACACTTCACAATGTTCACCAGTTGTTCATTGAAAAACAAAGTTCTCGATGAAGTTTCCTAAACATCCTTTTGTCAAATAACTTTCAGTCAAGCGGTTTTTAAACTGATGTTAATTTCCTTAAAATGCTTTAATTTAACACTTCTCCGGCGTCACCATCCGTTGCAGTAGTCCCATTAGCAAAGATACACACCAAGTGCGACTTGTCCAAGCTGCTTGGAGAGACAACATCTCAGGCAGTAAATGGCACACATACAGCAAACACACTCACACACACACACACCACTTAACTCGGCGAGGTTTAGCTCAGTCAGTCAGAGATTGCGACATGACTTGGTCGACGTCGTTGTTGGCACTTATGCTGTGCCGGTTTGACGTGGTTATGTTTTTGCACGAGACAAACCCCCAAACCACCCCTAAACCCCCCTTCATTAAACCAAATTTAAACTCACACACACACACACCCGGAGTTTGTGTGTCTCATTAGCGAGTTGCTACTGTTGCTGCAACGTCCCACGAGCGAGTGACGTGCAGACGGAAAATCCTCCCCGAAACTCACTCGTTTCGGAGAGTTTTGTTTATGTTTTTCATTTAAAAGTTTTACCCCAGTCAAGTGTGCACACAAACACACGCTGCTGCCTCAAATTCATTTGTATATAAGGGACGTCTGTTTTTTCGATGTTTTATGGGTACTTTTTCACATTTTGTTATTTTTCAAAAAAAAAAGTCGTCAGTCTGGAAACTGGAACTTTTCGTCTCGCTTGTCCACCATTTTCCGGAAGAGTTTTCCAGCACACGAAAATTCTGCGCCGGGATCGAGGGGGACCAAAACAAAAACATTGTCAAATTTGCTGCGGAAAAGCTTATGGTGAAAACGGCGAAAACTTTGATTGCTGCTGGTGTACCTGCTGTCGCAACAGACACACCCTCGTGTGAGGTTGTTTTTCCGAAATTTTCAGTCGTATTAATGTGCCATTTTGTTGTTCGCATTTCGGTGAGTGAAATATTTAGCATGGTGAAAAAGACAAAAGCCTTAACTGTTTGTTTTGGAAATTTTCGAGGTGGAAATGCTTTGAGCCTTAATTTTTAAAAATAAGTTCATAGATATTTATTGTAAATATTGAATTAATTATAAAAATCAAGCAATGAAAGTAACGAGATACTAAAGTGTTTCTTTTTTTAAATATTTACATCCATCCCTAAATACAATGTTTCATTAGAATAAAACAGTTCGTGTAATGTTTATGATTTGTGGACCAAATTAAAGCTTTCAAAAAGTTTTTGTCCCCCCCTTAAAATCATTTTTAGCATGTTTGGGTTTACCGTAAACCGGGGTGACTTTGATAGGATTTCAATTTATTTTTGGAATATTTTCCAACTGGTAGGGTTTTTCTCAAGATTTTTATTTTCAAAACATGTACTGGGGTAGGTCACACAAAGTCCATGCACTATTTTTGAAAAAAAAAATACATTTTTCAATAATGTTTAGGAAAATAGTTACGTTAAAAATTCTTAGTGTGACTTTGACAGTCATAGTTTTTATTCTTTTCAAAATTAGATTCAAGGTGTTCAAATATTATTTTCACGTCAATTGTACTAGTGATGATTGCCGATATAATTTTCAAGAAAAAATCAATGTTTATACTTAGTTAACTAAGTTTTTAAGCTTTTTAACAAAATATATATTAATTTTAGGTAAAATTGTTTAAAACTTGGAATTTTGCCTAAAATTTGTTAAATATAGTAATGATTATAAAATTATCGATTTATATTGCATTTTATACTTGATTATAATCACGAATCACAATTTATATGAAATTTTTTGAACTGAAATTGCCTATAAATTTGAAGATTTTGTTAAATTGTGTTTCAAAAACACGCATTATTTATTATTTACAAACTTATTTTAACTTCTCTTAGTGGAAAATTGTCCAAAGAATCCGAAAATGCATTCTGTTTTCCGATTCAAAATCATGTTCATTGAGAAAATCATGACACTTTGAGAAGCTTCATATATTGCCTTTCATCAACATTTTCTTAATTATAGTCAACTAACTTTTAAACTTTTCAAAATATTATTTAATGTTCATCTTGAGGTACTTTGAGCACTTCTCTACCACGGTCAGTATAATCCCAAATCTTTCCGTACGTATTAAATTTGTACTCTTCATTTTGCGGAAAAATCTCAAACCTATCAAAGTCACCCCGGCTATCAAAGTCACCCCGTTTTACAGTATTTAAAAATCTTTTGTACCGCAAAAACTTCTTTTTAAACTAATGATTGCAAAACAACTGAACTAGTGTAAAGTGCATTTTAGAAAACTATTTTCATTCAAGTGTTGAGACTATGACTTGTTATTTCATTTTTTTTGTAAACATGCCCTAAGAATTGAGTGAAAATTTGTTTATTTTTTGGGAAGTATACATGAAATAAAAAAAACAAGAGTTTTTTTAAAAAAAAAGGTCAAATAAAATAGGGTAATTCTCCGCCAACTCACACAGCAGTTGCCCCGACCCCTCTTCGATTTGCGTGAAACTTTGTCCTAAGGGGTAACTTTTGTCCCTGATCACGAATCCGAGGTCCGTTTTTTGATATCTCGTGACGGAGGGGCGGTACGACCCCTTCCATTTTTGAACATGCGAAAAAAGAGGTGTTTTTCAATAATTTGCAGCCTGAAACGGTGATGAGATTGAAATTTGGTGTCAAAGGGACTTTTATGTAAAATTAGACGCCCGATTTGATGGAGTACTCAGAATTCCGAAAAAACGTATTTTTCATCGAAAAAAACACTAAAAAAGTTTTAAAAATTCTCCCATTTTCCGTTACTCGACTGTAAAAATTTTTGGAACATGTCATTTTATGGGAAATTTAATGTACTTTTCGAATCTACATTGTCCCAGAAGGGTCATTTTTTCATTTAGAACAAAATTTTTCATTTTAAAATTTCGTGTTTTTTCTAACTTTGCAGGGTTTTTTTTTAGAGTGTAACAATGTTCTGCAAAGTTGTAGAGCAGACAATTACAAAAATTTTGATATATAGACATAAGGGGTTTGCTTATAAACATCACGAGTTATCGCGATTTTACGAAAAAAAGTTTTGAAAAAGTTGGTCGTCATCGATCATGGCCGTTCATGGTCACCCGCGACAGACACGGACGACGAAACAAAGAGAAACGCAAAAAGTAACTTTTTCAAAACTTTTTTTCGTAAAATCGCGATAACTTGTGATGTTTTTAAGCAAACCCCTTATGTCTATATATCAAAATTTTTGTAATTGTCTGCTCTACCACTTTGCAGAACATTGTTACACTCTAAAAAATAACCCTGCAAAGTTAGAAAAAATACAAAATTTTAAAATGAAAAATTTTGTTCTAAATGAAAAAATGACCCTTCTGGGACAATGTAGATTCGAAAAGTACATTAAATTTCCCATAAAATGACATGTTCCAAAATTTTTTACAGTCGAGTAACGGAAAATGGGAGAATTTTTAAAACTTTTTTAGTGTTTTTTTCGATGAAAAATACGTTTTTTCGGAATTCTGAGTACGCCATCAAATCGGGCGTCTAATTTTACATAAAAGTCCCTTTGACACCAAATTTCTATCTCATCACCGTTTCAGGCTGCAAATTATTGAAAAACACCTCTTTTTTCGCATGTTCAAAAATGGAAGGGGTCGTACCGCCCCTCCGTCACGAGATATCAAAAAACGGACCTCGGATTCGTGATCAGGGACAAAAGTTACCCCTTAGGACAAAGTTTCACGCAAATCGAAGAGGGGTCGGGGCAACTTTTCCCGATTTCGTGTGAGTTGGTAGAGAATTACCCAATATTTATATGTTTATAATACCTATTCAAAAAAAAATCTGGAAATGATTTTTTTTCAGGTCTTATTAAAATTTTACTTCGGATTTTAATTTGCCTCCCCTTGAAAATTTTCAAATTCAAAAATGGATGCAACAAAAATTAGTCATTAAGACATATTTTTTTGAAGAAAAAATGTACCGTCACATATAATATTATTTCATAAATTTATTGAAATTCAGTAAATTTGCAACACTAGAACTAGGGGAACTTTACTCTTTTTCAGCCTATTTCTATTATAGGCCTATCAGAACTTTGAACATTAATTCCAGATTTCATAAAGTGTTTTTGACTGTTCCAAAGTAATAAATAGCTCAAATAAAAGTGAGCAAGCAACTCTCCACTGTTGAAACATCTGAAAATGTTGATTAAATAGCGGAAAACTGCAAAAGTGATGAGAATTGGTCGAACGGCTTAGAGTGATTAAAATAGGTAAATTTCCTCTGTTGTAATAATGCAGCGATTCTCAACGGGGGTACCGGGCCTACTTGATTCACATGGCAGGGGGTACCAGCCTAGAAGAAGGTTGAGAATCGCTGTAATAATGTGTAAAGCATTTTTTGAAGTTTTTGTTGCAAATTTTGAAATTATACTTGAAATTTGGAATGAAGTTCAATCCAGGAAGCAAAAAAATGTGATAGACTTTTGAAAAATAAATTCTCTTTTTATGGCTTCAAAAAGGCCAATGCAAATTTCATTTAAAGTTTTCGAGTTCGATTATGAATTATTTCGAAAACAATTGTTCTACATTCGAAATAAAAATGGGCATTTGAGGTTTATAACAAACTTTGAAATTTGGAACTGATCAAATTCTTCAATATTTAGCAAATTTATAGAAACTACTTTTGAAATACTTTTTGTTTCAAAATTTACAAAATAAGGATTCAGTATTTTTTTGCTGCTTCAACCATTTGTTTGAAAATATCTGTAAATGGAAAATGTATTCAAATTGTGTAACTTTTCATAACTCTGCTTAGTATTTTAAAATTTTATCCATTTCTCACAATCGGTTTTATTTCTGATACATGTCTCACCTTAGGGCGAACAAGGAAAGAAAAACTTTGATCAGCAAGCTTCGTTTTTCATCAAAGAACGTTGACGACAATCCTGAGGGCTACAATAGTGTGGAACAAATCTTTCATCTAATGTACGTTAAACAGTTGTTCGTTCCGCATAACAGAAATCGTGTTTTCCCTCTCATTTGACACACTTGCTAATGAGTTGTTTTGTACGAGATTAGCGCTTTGATGTGTGCTGTGTCAGAATTTGTTGCACTTTAAATGATTTAATTTAAATTTAACCTTGGTTTTCAAACGACGCAAAATTTTGCATCCCAAACCCCAACTCACCAACTCGCCGGTTTCAAACGACCCTAAAAGAGAAAGTTTCCAGTGGATAAAAGCTCCACTCTGATATTGCCAGCAATATCCGATTCCAACCCAGAGCAACTCTCTCGAAAGGGGATTAGTTTTCTGATTTTTGGAAACATTTTGCACACTCACACAGAGACCCGCTCGCCCGGCGAGACTAACCGTCAAAATTTTAATTAGTTACGAAACAGTTTTGATGAAAACTCGTTTTGGCACAAAGTAAATCGAATTTTTCGACGAGCGCTGCAAACACATCTCGAAAGTGTAAACATTCATTAGCGCCCATCATTGCTACAAAGTTAATTAGTCAATTGCAGATCGAGTCGAACGAAGAGAGAGAAAAACACGTGTTTTATTGTGTAACACAATGTGTTAGGGACGGTGCAACGATTTTTCTCTTCTGTTTTTGTTTGGTTTTATTGCAGCATCTCTTTGCGCTGGGCGCTGGGAAAGAAACAATCAATTAATTTCGCCACACAGAGCTTTTAAGACTGAATTTCGATGGACCACAGAAGTCAGCTCTGATCTGCGATATTCGATAAGTGAAGTAAAATGGTTTAAATTTTCCTTTTAGGAAGACTTTTCACGGAAAATGGAGGGAACTGACTTTCAAACGAAAACTCACTTAGTTTCATCAAATCAAAATCAAAAGTCACTCTCTGAAAGCTTCCCACAGATGCAACGGCAACCGAGTTCACACACACGCGAGATGTTACATAAGCCACATAACCACTGAGACTGACTGAGTAAAGCTCAAAAGTCACAATCTCACAACCCCCCTTCCTTCTGCAGGTCACCACACCGAGTAAGTCAGTCAGTCAGTTGGTCGTGGTCTTTGGAGCGCATGAAAATCATATTTTGAGAGGCACTTTCGCTCCATCCATCCATCAGAGATCAGAGAAAGCCCACAGCATCCGCCACTACCGAGAGAGCGTGGACTGACAGTACGAGATGAGACAGAGGGTGATGTGAGAGATTCGCGCGATTTACGGTAGCAGCAGCTGCCACACCGTCGTCGTCGACGTAATTTGATTAACGTCTAATTGTATGAGATTTTCATATTAGATGGCGTTGAGAGCGCGGATGTGGAAAATAATTTCCTGGAATGTGGTTGTGTAGGTTTGAGGGATCCTGTGATGATTTTAAGGAACACTTCGCGTAAAGTAATTTGAGCTTGGTGAAGGATTTTTTTATTAAAAATATCTTTAGAATAACACATATTTTAAGACATTTTTCTAGAGAAATATTCAGGAAAACCATTTTAGAGGAAATATTTTTGAAAATCGTGTATTTCTTGAAATAAAGTTCAGACTCGATTATTCGAGGTTCGGTTAACCGAAGTTTTGTATGGAACCTCGGATCATCGAATCACCAAAAAAAAATTGTTTATTTCTTACTTTTGATAGTTCTGTTTTAGTCAAGTTTGATTGCATATTCTTAATATTTTAATAACGCCATGGCCGCCATCTTGAATTTAAAAAAATCACTTTAGAGTTGTTTAGGGTTCATAGTTAAGCTAGACAATCAAAAAGAAGTCTTGAGACCTTTTCAAAAAAACTCTAGAAATCAAGTTTAAAATGAGTTTTTCTCAGTGTTTTACCTAATTTACCCGCTTTTTTAACTTGTCATATCTCGAAACAATTAGTTGATTTTCCATCTAAAAATGAAACTTTCATGTTTTTTTCAAAACATGATTACCTAACCTATCATTTGAAAATGTCCAAAATAGGGCGTGCAATTTTCCCGGGTTTTGAATTTCCCGGGAAACGGGAAAAATATTTTTTTAATCCCGGGAATTCCCGGATCCCGGGAATTTTTTGAAGCAATCATAAAATCAATGTTTTCATTATATTTGTTATGTTTTTCAAGCTTACATCATAGAATTCGTTTAATATTGTTAATTGGTGATAAGCAATACTTCAATCTGAACAAGGAAAACAGTCTTTAGATAGTTCTAAACACATTATTGTTTTTGTTCTGTGATGTGCTTTGGAATTTCAATGAACCATAATTTTTAATATAACTCTTTTATATATTTATTTATATAACTTGACTACAAAACCTTAAACAATTTCATTAAAACTGTCTTAAACAACAAGAAATAAAATTATACCTGACAATGTAACACTTTGGATAAGAATTTTATGTTTTATATTAAAAATATATTTTAAAAATTATCTTTAGGTCATTACCGCCAACTGGGTATATTCGGAACTGCAGTCTGAATAGGTACAGGAGATTTTAGATCAATATATATATATATGGAAATCGTTGTAATAATTGTTATGTTCTGTTTCTGTTGTAACCGAAATCAATGAAAACAATCAGAACATAATTTAAAAAAAAAATAGCTGTTTTAATTCGTAACTTTTGTCCTGATTTGCTTGAATGCCGGTTTTTGATGAAAAATTAAATTATTGTTTTAAATATATTTTTTAAAGTTTAAATTCATAAAGAAAATATTTTAGGCGCAAAGCATTTTGTGGATCTGTAAACTAAAATTATAATGAGACAAATTAATGCTGATATATGCCAATTACAAATGTTTATGCTCCAAAATTCTTATCGATTACTAAAAATTCAACTGATCATCTATTTCCTCAACCAAATCTGAAATTCGAGACCAAAATTTGATTTGTTTTCAATTTCGGGAATTTCCGGGACAACATATCAAAAATCCCGGAATTCGGGAATTCCCGGTTTTGGAAAAAACCCGGGTTTTTCCCCCCGGGATTCCCGGGATGGACGCACTTGTCTAAAATAAGAGTTTAAGCTTTTGAAAAGGTAACTATTCATTCCTTAAATTTAAAATTAGAAAAGTACAGAAAATTTCACAAAACCTTCATTTTTAACATTGAAATTCGAACCATTAGATTTCAAGATATCATGAGTTTGAAAATTAAAGTTAGTTAAATGAAACTAAGAAAAAAAATCACAAACTTTAACTTTTTTAAATTTAACTGTAAAAAGCTATAACTCATAAATCACCAGCTTATCGACAAAAAAAATTTCCAAGTTTTTCGGTTTTTTTTTTCAATTCCGTCGTGAAACTACACTCTTTTCTTGTCATTTTCGATCGTTGAAATACAGTCGTGCCTCGGTTTAGCACCGCATATGGGGGATGCAAAACCGAGGCGTGCATAACTGAAGCACAGAGCTTATGGGATTTTGGCTATATGGGAGACATTGGCTATAATCGTATGAAAAATCATGCAAACATCAAAAAATTATAGTGTTTTGGAATCGGGATGATGTCTGCTATCCATTAAATTTAAATTTCATTAATTTTTTTACAGAATTACATATTTTTCCTGCATTTTGAAAATGCATTTAAAAAATTATATTGTTACTGCAATATGGGTATCAAATGATCAGTTTTTTCATACATTTCGAATGTTAAATCAATTTTTTTATGCTCTAAATTTTCAAGAAACTACGTTTTTTTGAAAAAAAAAAATACTAAAAATTTCAGTTTTTACAATATGGGTATCAAACAATCGGGATTTTTTCATACATTTCGAATGTAATAACAACATATTTTGAAAACACTCAACATTTTCACAAAACTACGTGCTTTCGAAAAAAAATACTCAAAATTTCAGTGTTTACAATATGGGTATCAAACGATCAGGATTTTTTCATACATTTCGAATGCAATAACAAATTTGTTTGGAAATTTTAAAAAATTTCACAAAACCACGTGTTTTCGAAAAAATACTCAAAATTTCCGTTTTGACAATATGGGTATCAAACGATATGATTTTTTTCATACATTTAGAATGTTATAACAAAATTTTTGAAAATACTCAAAATTTTTACAAAACTTAGCATTTTTGAAAAAAAACTCAAAATTACAGTTTATAACGCAAATATGTGATAATATTAATATTTTCACAAAACTACGTTTTTTCGAAAGAATACTCAACTTTTTTGAATATTTTCGAAAAATTTTGTTATTTTATTCAAAATGTGTGAAATATTTCGATCGTTTGATACCCATATTCTAAAAACGGAAATTTTTAGTGTTTTTAAAAAAATACGTGATTTTGTGAAAATGTTGATTATTATAAAAACCCATATTGCAATAACAATAATTTTGAGTATTTTTTGAGAAACATTGCATTTTCAAAATACAGGAAAAATACGTATTTTTGTGAAAATTTTCATAAAATTATAATTTTAATGGATAGCTGACATCATCCCGATTCCAAAACACTATAATGTGCTCTGTGCTTCAGTTAAGCACTGGGCCATGCTTAACCGAGGCAGCTGAACGAATCAAAACCGGGGCAGTGCAAAACCGAGGCGTGCAAAACCGGGGCATGACTGTTTACAGTTTTTGTGTTGAAAAGTATTGTCTTCAATTAATCAAACTGATTTTACACACCAAATGATAATCAGAATTATGCAATCAAATTGTTAAAAACTCTCACATATATTTTCAATGAAGATCAGCAAATTCACTTTCCTAAACTATAGCTAATACACAAAAAGCTCCTAGCAATAAATTTACCCAACTGACAGCAAATGACAGCGCAAGCCAAAAATATATGATCTGTTCGTGGCGTGGTCGCGGCTTTCCATGGAATCAGACTAGTTCTACATGAAAAAGGAAAAAAAAAACTGTCCCCGGCATACATAGTGTACAGCTTCCCACTAGTGACCGAAATTCCGATGCCACCCCAAAAATCGCCAACAGCCTCATCGTCGTCCTCCTGTGTAGCGTGTCAGTTACGTTCATGTTTTTGGGACTCGACTTTTTTGTGGACTGTTCATTCTTCCAGCTGTCAGCTGATGGTCATTCACAGGAGAGTTAGAACCCACCACACACTAGCCCCGGGGATGATCCCCACTCGGTTGGCCGCCACTATCAGAAGCCCAAAAAAATACGGTGGAGAAGCCCCTTGTAAAAGCCGTGTTAGTGGGTGTCCCCTTTTTGAGGCCCACTCCGGAGCGCAAAAGTAGTTTACTGGCTTTTCGTGGCCAGAAACCTGTCGCCGACGGCTAGTTGATGGCTGCTGAAGCTGGAGATAACATGTTTAGTTCTGGACCAGGATTTTGTTTCGGCTGGGAAATAAAGTTAAACCGATACGGGATGGGGGGAAGTCCTTGAGAGTGGCGAAAAAGTTTCCACCGGAAATTTACGATCCGTGGCCGAGTGCCAACGGAAAATTAGGTTAGTTGCGAAAATTGCGGCTCAAAGGCCCGGCTGCAGCAAAAAAGGTCTCAATACAGAGTGCTGGAACGTTTAATAGAGTCGGTTATTTGCCCCTCGCCATGTGGGCACACGTGGCGCGGCCATCAGCAATCAAGTGCAATTAGATTTTATGAGGAGGGAGAAAGCAGGCTGGAAATGACAATTTCAATTTGTTGATGATTTTTGATTCAAAAGTAGAATTACACAGCTCGACTTTTTTTAAGTTTCAGTAAATGCTTAAGTTTCGTCAAGGTATGATAGATTTGAGCTCCCTGAACACGCTCCAATCGACAGAAAGAAATTTTAGTGAATTCCCTTCCAATAAATAAAATTGTAAACTAAAGTAACCATGCGCACCCTTTTATTTATGCTACCTCCATAGATAAGGTGGGTGCGCATGGTTCCTTAAGATGATTCCATAACATACTCAAAATTTACAATTTTATCTATTGGTGTGGAACTCAATAAAATTCAATTCTGTCGTTTGGAGCATGTTCAGGGAGCCCAAAACTATCCTTGACGAAGCTATAGAGTTTACTGACATCAATTGTCGACTTGTAAATCAAAATGATTTAAATTGAAAATAAAATAATATTACAAAACGAAAAAAAAATGCCAACACTGTGACCCACTGCTGAACATGGCATGTCCACCATCACAAATAAAAAAACAAAAGCCATCTCCATCATACGAAGACCTCATGTTAACCTGGATTTGGTACGCAAAGCACAGTCACCTGGAAAGAACTGTCCACCCCCCAAAAAGGACACCACCAAAGACAAAGAACCACTAGCTCGATAAAAAAAACAAACACAGAAAAAGAAATGAAAAAAAGTAAAACTTCACAAAGCAAAACACGTCCAACCAAAAATAGTGAGGGAAAAAACAGAAAAAAAGCAGACACTAGCGCAAGAATAACAGTTCGCGAATCAAACATTTGCATACAAAGAACCTTCATTTAGGGCACCACACACTCTCTCTCTCTCTCTCTCTCTCTCTCTCTCTCTCTCTCTCTCTCTCTCTCTCTCTCTCTCTCTCTCTCTCTCGAAATGCGAAAAACCGGTTCCATCCTGTCGTAGTGCTGTTGGGTGGGTCAACGTCATCGTTGTGGTCGTCGAATGCGCGGCGAAAAAAATTGAGTTTGTTTCAATTTTTGGGAATTTTTCTCATATTTTCTTAGTTTTGTTTGATTTTCTAGTAGTTTGATATTGAATAAAATTTTATTTTCAAAAAAATGATTATTAGTTAAATTTATCAAAATTTATCAAAAATAAGGTAAACGATTTTTCACAGTGCTATCTTCGTTGGTAGTCATTAGGGTTAGTGAAATTTCACGATTTCGCGGACAGCGTGAAATTCGCGAAATTTGGCTTTTTCCGCGAAATAACGTGAAATTTTATGTTTTTGTGAAACTGTATTGATTTTCCTCAAAATATAACTCAGGAATATAATAACAGGAATAAAAATAATCTTGAAAACTACTGTAGAATTAAGCGAGTGAATACCCTTGTACAATTACTTATATAGGGTTAGTGAATTTTGACGATTCCGCGGACGGTGTAAAATTCTTGAAATTTATCAATTTTCTCAAATAATTTTTTTTTCAAATAAGGCTGGTACAAATATTTTTAAAAGTTTTTGTCACCCCCCCCTTCAAAATTGGCCCGAAAAATCAGGGGGCAAAAAAAATATTTTTACAATAAACTTCAAAATTTCAATGAAAATTCAAGTGCAACCAGCTGAAATCAAATTAAAATACATTCTCCTGCGTTTAAAATCATTTTTAGCATGTTTGGGTTTGTTAAAAAATCTTAAGATTTTTTGAAAATTTTCGATGCAAAATCTTTTTTTTCGATACAATTTTTGTTTTTGTCAGATCTTAGATTTTTTGAAAACTAATGATTGCAAAACAACTGAACTAGTGTAAAATGCATTTTAAAACACTTTTTTCATTGAAATGTGAAGACTATGGCTTGTTATTTAAATTTTTATATTTTTTTTATTTTTTTGCCCCCCCCCCTTGACCTTGGCCAGGGCCGAGGGACAAAAACTTTTTTAAATATTTGCATCGGCCTAACTTCATAATAAATATTTCAACCATAAAGACTATTTAAGTAAATTTTACTAGTCTTCATTTGATAAGCTTGATATGAATCATTTGAAGAATTATTCAAATTTTCAGTTTTTGTAGAAACTAACTGAATTTAGTAATATTTTAATTCGCTGTAGTACAAATTTTACAACTATTTTATTTATTATGATTTCAAAAGAAATTAAAAGAATCAAGCATTGTTTTATTCAAAATAAAATGAAGAGTATTTTTAATCTTTGAAATCACCTTTTTAAAACATTTCAGATTTTTTTCTGAGTCCTGTTTTATTTTAACAATATTTGATTATTTGGGTGAAAGTTAAAAAAATATATTTTTTTGTTTTCTGTTCTTATTTTGAATAAAAATTTCGATTTCGTAACAATTTATAATATTTTTGACTGTGGGTTTTAATTTTCGTTTTTGAAAAGAGAGATGAAAACCTTAAAAATTATTTTGAATGGTCTAAATGTTGAAGAAAATTTAAACTATTCTACAAATTTTGTATGGACAAGATTGTTGAATCTTGTTTTGATATGAAATTCAATAAAATTGAGGCTGATAAAACAGAAGCAAATCAGCGAAAACTTTTTAACCTTTTTTAGTTGAATATTGAAAAAGCAATTCAATAAATGAGAATACGCATGCCTTACATTTTGTTTCAAAATATAAATAGAGCCCATCCATAAACCATACGGTTTTTTTTTTGATAATTAGGAGATTTTTTTGTCACGTTCACGTCAGTTTATTGAAGAATAATAGGTTTATAATGAAGCATAAAAAGTAGTTTCTGTGATTTAAACATTAGATTTTCAGAGTTATTTCAACATTTTTCACGTTCTGCGAAATTGCGTGAAATTTGGTGTTATGAAATTGAGGTCCCCGTGAAATTTGCTATTTTCGAGCGTGAAAAATCACTAAGCCTAGTAGTCATTGACGGTCGCTACGTCCAAAAACCAAAAACCGATACGAGCCGACACCGAGGGAAAGAGTTCCTCACCGAAATGCAAAAAAATCAGGGAAAACGGTTGAAAAAAATAGTTCGTCGTTATTGTGGTATCGTGACGTTGTTGTCACGTTGGCGCACGCCTTACAAATGTTTGATGAAACACAGTTGAAAGTGTTTAGAAAGGTGTCAATTTACCTTGTTTGTGTAATTTTACGTGAATTTAAGATTAAATTACACTTCAAAATGTGTAATTTTAGTTGAAATTTACATAGTTTTGAGGTAAAATTACAATGTTAAACTATATTTTATTTTGCAATAAATAGCATGTCATTTTACAAAATTTTCACCTTTTTGTAAATTTTCAAATAAATATTAAATTTATGATATTATGTCAGGAAAGCACACCGTCACCTTGCAATAGAACTTTCCATCGATGCCAGATATTTGCATGCGACACACACAATCACTTTTGCTTGTGTGTTTGTGCAAGTGTGGGTGTTTGTTTTTCGTGCGATGCGATGTTTCGAAGAGTCTCCCACATTTTTTTTTCATGCACTTCCAAAACACACAAAATGTGACCACAACAACAACCCACGCGCTGTGGCGAAGTGGTGAAAGGAAACAAACAGAGGATAGAAAAAGCTAAACATCTCACTCATTTGTGATTGTGAAGGGGTTTGAAAGCGCTTATCTACCTGTGATTATTTAGGGAGTTTTGAAGAAGGGAGGGTAGAGAAAAAAAATTGTTTGAGGACTCAAAACCTATCTCCACGTTTGTTACTCGTAAAGACATAGGTCAAATTTGAATAAATTTAAGACAACAATTATAAATGAATTTACATACTTTTTTTTTATTTTTACCCAAATTCAGTCAATTTTACTTGTTTCAAATGATGAAACGACATACTTTTCATCGCCAAAAATAACTGTACTGAAAAGTACTTTTCAGCATCCATTTGATTGCTGAAATTTTAAAATTTACAGCACTTGTATCGAAAATTGATAGTTGTAAAAAAAAGTTACAAAAAAATCGTGCTGAAAAAATCTTATATTTGCATAAACTACTCTCATTTGTGGTTTGGTTGAGCGTTTTAGCAGAATGCATGCATGAATGTGTATTTACTCTCATTTGACATTTTTTATCGAATATCAAAATCAAAATGAATTTATAAGTTTCAATCCACAAACTTTATTTACTCTCATTGCAAAGTACGCGGTACAAAATTCCCCTCTAAACAGCCAATAACGCCCCAAAAACAACTTTTCCACCCTCCGGTTTTGCGGTTTCATCTAACGACCCCCTTAATTAGTCAATCAGTCAAGGATAATGAGAATATTTTGCTTCTTTTTTTTGGTGCGCTATATTTTCATCCAGCTTGTTGCTGGAAGCTTTCAAGTTTCAAATGGGCTTGTAAAAGTAAATAAATGAAACGTCCACCCACACCCAAAAAAAATGGCTGCACACATACTCATCGTGGGAGGGACACAAATTTGAAAACTTTTTGCCAAAGCTATCATATTGACAAAGTTGTGATTGTGTGGTGGTCGCTTTTCCATCCCCCCTCTTTTTTAGGGGAGTCGGGTGGGGAAAAGCTCTCAGCGGTGGTCCGTTTTAATTAGACGACGACCGGCGAGCTTTTTTTTCCCTCCCTCGAGGACCAACTAGATTGAAATGAGATTAGGGTTAGGATTAATGGGAGCCACTGAAACTGGCAGGATGAAATTATTCTCTTTTTTTCTTGTTTGGAGGGGAAAATTCTTGTAAGAATTTTGAGGATACATCAATTTAAGCAGTTAACTTTTTTTGGGACTTGGGACTGGATTTCGCTCATCCGATGGGGATTAAAGTAATTTGTGTTCTTGCACAAGTAAAAGAGTCAATTTTTCCAGCGAGGGCGGGTGGCATATGCCATCACAATCCATTAATCTTGCTCTGTTTAGAAATTTAACATGCGCAAAAAAAATCACTCATGAAAAATTCATACAGAAATTCATTTGCAAACAAAAACATTTTATTCCATCCGGTGGACAAACCGGAAAAACAACAAATCCCAAATCGCTGCAATCCAGTCGATTTGTGTTGCATTGTTTTTAGAAGTTGTGTGCATCCAGAGAGAGAGAGTTTTGCATAGCATTGCATAATTTAAATCAAGTGATTTTATTCCCCTTCCTGCCGGAACTTGCCGCCGAAAATCAATATTTGATTATTTTTTTCCAGCAATTTGTTGCCGCGGTGTTTAAGCTTGAATGCATAATTTATGATGGATTTTTTTTTATATCTTTTCAGCCATTATCAGCGCACAGTCACAAATCCGGGTGGACACCGATCCAGCCCAGGTGGTGGTCACCGAGAATCAGCGAAATGTTAGCCTCATGTGCCGCGTCGGACGGCCGATTCAGTTTTGCACGTAAGTAATTTAATTTAAGAAATTTAAGAAATTTAAGAAATTTAAGAAATTTAAGAAATTTAAGAAATTTAAGAAATTTAAGAAATTTAAGAAATTTAAGAAATTTAAGAAATTTAAAAAATTTAAGAAATTTAAGAAATTTAAGAAATTTAAGAAATTTAAGAAATTTAAGAAATTTAAGAAATTTAAGAAATTTAAGAAATTTAAGAAATTTAAGAAATTTAAGAAATTTAAGAAATTTAAGAAATTTAAGAAATTTAAGAAATTTAAAAAATTTAAGAAATTTAAGAAATTTAAAAAATTTAAGAAATTTAAGAAATTTAAGAAATTTAAAAAATTTAAGAAATTTAAGAAATTTAAGAAATTTAAGAAATTTAAGAAATTAAAGAAATTAATGAAATTTAAGAAATTTAAGAAATTAATGAAATTTAAGAAATTTAAGAAATTTAAGAAATTTAAGAAATTTAAGAAATTTAAGAAATTTAAGAAATTTAAGAAATTTAAGAAATTTAAGAAATTTAAGAAATTTAAGAAATTTAAAAAATTTAAGAAATTTAAGAAATTTAAAAAATTTAAGAAATTTAAGAAATTTAAGAAATTTAAAAAATTTAAGAAATTTAAGAAATTTAAGAAATTTAAGAAATTTAAGAAATTAAAGAAATTAATGAAATTTAAGAAATTTAAGAAATTAATGAAATTTAAGAAATTTAAGAAATTTAAGAAATTTAAGAAATTTAAGAAATTTAAGAAATTTAAGAAATTTAAGAAATTTAAGAAATTCAATCACTTCTCAACCTTTCTTCCCAGATTCACCCTGCCCAGTTCGAGCCAACAGGTGGCGTTGACGCCGGGCCAGCCGGCGGCCAACGGGCTGCAGTACTTTGGCGAAGGTTACCAGAAGGGCCAGTGCGGCGTCACGATAGACCGGATAACGACGGCCCACAACGGCCAGGTCAAGTGTTCGGTGTTTGTGGACGGCCTCAGCGCCGAGGGGCTGATCGATGTTGTCGTGGCAGGTTAGAAATTACCTGGAAAGAAAGCAAGAGAAAAGGGACTTAATTAAAATTTTGTTTTTTTCAGTGTCCCCGTCACAGCCAACAATTCAGTTGGAACCGGAGACCACCTACTTTGAAGCTGGAAAGCAGATCACCGCTCATTGCGTGACCACCGGAGGAAATCCGGATCCCCAGCTCGCCTGGTTCTTGGGTAAGTCAAATCTCCCCGAATTCCCGAAGAAAACAAATTTTCAATGATTTTTCATAATTTCAGAAAATGACCCAATCTACGACGGCGTCGACAAGCAGCAGGACTTTGAACAGGACGGAACCACGGGAACCGCGCTGACCCTGCGCCGCATCATCAACGGTAACGACAACGGCAAGCGACTCATCTGCCAGGCCAGACACCTTGCTTACCCCGAGGGATCCTCGCAGACCAGCCTGCAGTTGGCCGTTTCTTGTAAGTTTATTGGTTTTCGTCAAAATTCCATCAAAATTTACTAATTTACTCTTTAAAATTGTAGTCCCCCCACTGTACCTGCCAGAGCACACCATCCATGGGCTGACCCTCGGACGTACCGTCGATGTTACGCTAGTCATCGAAGCTAACCCCAAGCCGCGCACCCACTGGACCGTCGACGGAGTCGGCATCGAGGAGGGCACGGAACAGGATCGATTCGCGGCGCGAGTGCCTGAGCAACTGGTGAGTTAAATTTTTATATTTGTTTTTTTGAAATCCATAAAACTATGAATTTCAATTATACTTAAAAGAATAGATCCAACTCATGAAAAATTACGCAAACCAAAAATTCTTTGGAACTTTAATAAATATCAAATTTCCAAGATGTTGCGCATGCAATTGATAAAAAAACATTCAAATTAGACTTATTGCAAATAAGGCAGATCATTCAATTTAGTAGTATCCCAAAAACACTTCAACCAAAACTTTTTTAGATTTTAAAGGTTAAAATCTAAGTACAATAGTTTCTGGATTCCTATGTCCCTGTTTTCCAGTGGGCATGCCTACTGCGAAGATTTAACAGCAAAGCCCTAGTAACATTTTAGGTTTCAAGTAGGCCATAAAAAGCTATTTAGGCTGTATGAGGGTTTTCAGAACCATCATAAAACCTGTAAGTTTAAAAATGTTACTAGGGAGATGATTCGTTGAAAAAGGTTGAGTTTGAGCGCAAGCCTAGAGTTTTTGGATTAAAAGAGCTCTAAAAAATTGTTAATTAGACATTCTATAAAAAAAAAAACCTAAAGAATTTCAAACAACAACATATGTTTAACCTGCATTTCGGTCTTTACACTATATACTAAAACGTTTGAATAATATTCATAATTTGATGATTTTCATAACAAAGTCGATAAATCTACATTTTCTCATTGAATAGCATTTTTGAACTTTATTGGATCTGTTTTTTTGAAGTATCTCTAAAATGAAATTACTAAATTACAAACGGACCTAACCTCCTTTCGAAGTCAAATCGAGCATTATTTGTTTTGTTTACCCTTTTCCATAATTGTGATCCTTGACACCTACACAGTAAAAAAATCATGGTAATTTTACATCTGGGATTGAGTATATTACATCAATTTAATTTTTTAAAGGTCCTATAAACAAATTTTAATTTTTTGCTTTTTGAATAAAAAAAGAGGTAATATTAATCTTTCCAATTTTAAACTTAAAATTTTACACAATTTTTTGCTGTGACACAATAAAAAAAATGTAAATTTGGAAGATGTAAAATTAGAAGGTTTAATTTTAACTCTTTTATGATGTAATATTGCCTCAATTCAGGCTAAAAAAATGCGAATTACACAGGTTAAGAGGTGAATTTACACGTATTTAGAGGTAAAATTATACATTTTCTAACATAAATGATGTACTCATTCCCAGATGTAATATAATCATGATTTGACGATCTATTTAAACTTCTACACAGTAAAAAGGCATTTTTTCATCTGTATGTAAAATGCCTCAGTGTTAATTTTGCCTTGCGTTATGTTACATAAATTTTATGTAATATTACAAGTGAAAATATGTAGCTCTTAAATATATGGTATTTGATAGAAATTTTGGGAAGAATGCTTAGACTTGGCTCGAACTTTTGGGGCTTTTCCTAAGACCAAAAAAGTTATGTTTTGGTTAACACATATAAGATTCCATACATTTTAACTGCTGTCTATACAAAAAAGATAGGTAAATATTCGAAAATCTGTGTTTTTTGAAAGATTTTTCTGATCAATTTGGTGTATTTTTAATATTCATTTTTAAAAAAATTAGGGACAAACCGCAACTTTTGAGCCATAGAGAAATACGGACAAAAACTGTTGAGCCAATTTTATATAAAAAAAAGTGTTTTGAAAAAAAAATAGAAATCCTACTCGAAAATATTTTTTACGACGGTTTTTTGGTAACATCAAATCGATTAATTCAGTGCGCCGTTGGCAAGGTGTAGACAGCAATTTAAAGTTTAATTTTTGCTTCAAGTTTTTGAATTTTTAAAGTAGTGTCTAATTCTAAAAAAACGAAAATTTCCCATAAAGTTGTCAAAGATACACTGAAGATAGGGTCTCTGATAGCTATAGCGGATGAAAGAAAAAGAAACAGGAAAATTGCATTTTTCTAAAGGAGCAAAATAGCACTTTTTGACAGTTTGCCTACATATGTTTGCAGAACTTTCAGCCTTCACTTATTTTGGCAAACTGTTAAAAAAGAAAAAGAACGAGTTTGTTAGTTTGTCATAGTCTAATACCTCCTTAAGTTTAACCCTATCAGGCCCTTCTATCGGATGGGGAAGTAAAACGTCGGTCCATTAGCGTAAAAGAGGTTTTGAGTGACTCACCACACATAACTTTCGGACGCCTAGAAATGAGCAGAAACTTGCAACAGAGCCCACAAAAGGCCCGGGGGTTGTTAAAGTGGATTGCTTTGCTTTGCCCAATTTTGAAGTATTTCAGCAACGAATGGTAAATCTTTTTAATGACATTTTTTTTATTTATTTTCCGATCTTTTCAAACACAAATACTTTGAGTATTATAAATTAAGACTAACTTTTAAAAAGGGCCAATATATCAATATAACGAACTACTGCGCCTCAGAATAACAAATCTATGTTGACTAAATCGTGTCTTATTTGCGGTTAAGTGGTTCCCGTTTTCATGGGCTGATTTTATATTTGTTCATTTCTTGGAAAAAATTAGCAATATTGTTCAAAATCTCATATCAAAAAGTTTTGTAAAGAGCCAATATTTCTCTATTAAACTTAAGTGTTTTGGCTAGAATTAATTTCATTTAATTTTTTTATCACTTACCTTTGTTGATTTTATTGCTATCCAACCACTTGAAAAATAAATCTAATTTCAATGGACTGCGGTAGGATTGAAAGTTCAAAATTTGCTGTCACATATTTATTTTTTAAATGCGAAAATAATAAAAAATGTTTTTTTCTCCTCAGGAATCCGGCGCGTACAACGTCACGCTGACCATCGCCGGCCTCACGCTGGAGGACCTCACGAAAAAGTACACCCTCCGAGCGTCCAACGACTTTGGCGTGCAGGACTACACCGTGATGCTGAGCTCGCTGGACGCCGAGGTGGACGAGTCGGGCGGCGTCGGCATCGGTGGCATCATTGGCATTGTCCTGGCGGCGCTGATCGTGCTGGCCGCCGTTGCGCTCATCCTGGTTGCGCGGGCCACCGGCAGATGGTGCTTCCGAGGTGAGTTGGTCAAGCAGAATTTTTCCTTTCTGTAAATATTCGTTCGTTTCCTTTTTAATTGTCTAAATTTTAACTCGTGAAACACACCATGCGTCTCCATGTCAAATCTCCTCGCAATTAATGCAACAGAAAAAAGAGCAAAATTGATCGTATAAAAAAATTAAAATTATAAAAATCAACAAAATTGGCACCGCGCGAAAATTTTGTTCCTTCCCCGAATCATTTCCCCCTTCCATTTTGGCATTCGTTTTCAAATCTTCCATTCTGCGTCATTCATTGTTTAAAAACAAATAAGTTCATCATTTAACTGCTTTGATTAATCCAACCAGAACTGACTCTCGGTTTTTTTCTTCTCTCTTTCCTTTCTTTTTTCTCTCAACTTAAAACCCCTCACCCCAACCTGCCCCCCACCCACTGCCTGCTTTCTTTTGCTCTTTTTCAGTCAGCTTGTACTCGTAAACTTGAAGCTCATGTTTAATGTACCTAGTTAACAAAACGAAACACAACCAACCACACAGCAGCGTGCAAAATCCAAACCGAACAAATTAATGCTAACATGCCTACTTTTTGACGTTTAATTTCACGCAAACCATCCGTCCGTGATGTGATTGACAGCTCAAAGAAAGTTTTAGAAGGAAAGGATACCATAGTTTTTTTGTTTTATTAATTTTTGACACAATCGCCATTTTGTTTTGATTGACAACTTGAGGAGCTCGATTTAATTGTCATAACAGCAAACACAAATTTTGTCAATTTTGTCAATTTTGTCAATTTTGTCAATTTTGTCAATTTTGTCAATTTTGTCAATTTTGTCAATTTTGTCAATTTTGTCAATTTTGTCAATTTTGTCAATTTTGTCAATTTTGTCAATTTTGTCAATTTTGTCAATTTTGTCAATTTTGTCAATTTTGTCAATTTTGTCAATTTTGTCAATTTTGTCAATTTTGTCAATTTTGTCAATTTTGTCAATTTTGTCAATTTTGTCAATTTTGTCAATTTTGTCAATTTTGTCAATTTTGTCAATTTTGAGTTTAAAGTTGTATATGAGCGTGAAAATCAAAATGGCGATTGTGTGGGAAATCAAACCATAAATGGCTTGCCTTAAGTAAGATGAATAGCTTAGTTACAGATCGAATTTATAGAGAAAGGTTTATTTTGCCATTTGAGGATTTCCATAATTTGCCTGTTATTAGAAAGAGAGATTAACCAGTGTTTTTATCAGTGATTCTGCTCATGTATAGAACAAGAAATCAACTTAATTTAAGCTTGCGATATTAAGCGAGAAGAACAAACAAATTTCAACTATAGAGCTCTTATAGTATTAGTTTTTTGTTGTAGTTATTCCGAGTAAGTGCCTCCCCTTTCCCCCTCCAACCCAAAAAGCATGCTCATTTTCCGCCAGAATGTTTCTAATCATCGTCATTACGCTTATGTAAATCTTGCTGCCCCTTTCTGCTCAGTTTCCTTCCTTTCTTTCTTTTGAGAAGGAACTTAAATTGGATGCAATCAGCAAAGATATAGGGTAACTAGCAGGACGGATTAGCATTTGCCGGAAAATGTATTCAGGCGGGAAGAGTTTCCCCCTTTCTTTTGAAGATTTTGTTACAAATTTTGCAAGCTGAATGTGTACAACTTTAGTGCTAAGAAAACTAGATTTTCGCTAAGAAGACACAGTGATAAGTGATTTTTTGAAATGTCTTAAGGAAAACTGTGACTTTATCAAACATTTATTACGACTTAAAGCACTTTCTCTGTCTCGAATATTATGTTATCTTAGTTTAAAAGCCTTATAAGTTTGTTTGATAAAAGTCAATAAAATCCTTAAGACAGTTTTAAATATTTTAAATGTCAACTTCTTCAAGCAACCACATCATTAAAATAATTAGGTTAGTCGTTAAGAAACGAGATACTGAAATCGAACCGTGAAAATTCTTGCCGAGTGAAAAGTACGACAAGTGTGTTCAATAAAGCAAGAAAAGTGATCTAAAACAATCTCATAGTCATTTTTTTTTCCTCAAGTTCTCCGATAACTCCACTTTGAAACGATCGATAAGCTTACGCTTGAAAGTTAATTTTATCACTCATTCCCAAACACAGTCGAAATAAATGGCACTTTTGCAATCATAAAATTAGCAAATCGCCCATCCTTCTTCTTCTCACACCATCCACACTTTTCCCTTCATCGCCTTTACTTGTTATTTGAATTGAGCATAATTTGAAAAATTCCTCAAAATGATTGATAAACACTTGTGAATTTGTGCACTGCTTTCTCAAAACAACTCAAAAATGAAAAACAAACAAAAAAAAAATAGCCAAACGAAACAAACACCAGCAAACGGGATGGAAGTTTTCCCCTCCGGCGGATCACATCATCGTCAAACCGTGCGTTGAGTGAGACGGAGACGGAAGACAGCAAGAAAAGAGCAAGCGAGAGAGAGAGAACAAATCAGTGATGAGATGCAACGATAATCGAGAATTAGCATTTAAACAAAAAATCGGGAAGAAACACACGAAATCACACGAAAATCATTTCGAAACGCGAACATCACACACGAAAAAAGGTTTGTACAGATTAAAGTCGTATCTTTTGTTTTGCATTAATCAAATGATCGTTCAAAGATTGTCGCACAAATCAATGTCTCATCGTAGAAATCATAAGATATTTCAGGACCGATTAGAATTGCTACACCAATCCGTGCATTCAGTAGAATCATATAAATTACAAAGTTGGATCAAAAACACTTTCATTTCAGCACATCGATTGCATGTTTAGAATCATTTGTATTTTTTTCCATTCGAAAAAAAAAAGAAAGGACATTCTTGAATATTTTGTTCCTGTCAAATGATACAAAAAATATAATTTCAAGCTTTTAAGAAATTTAACCTCAATATTGGTTGAATTTTCTCAACCAAGTAAAAATCTGAAACCCAAAACATCCAAACTTCACTGAATTGAATTACTCAATTTAGAGAAATTTACCAAATTTCCCTTTCAGTTTATATAAAAATGCAATAATTTTTGATGAACAACAGAAAACTATTTCCTTTTTTTTCCTTTTTTACTCTCTTTACATTATTTTTCTGTTAATACTAAAGACTTTAAGAAAAAAGAAAAGAAAATGTTTCATTCATTTTATTCATTACGCAGTTGCAAATATTTTACAACATTTTCATCTCTCCCTCCTGCACTACAACATATTGGAAAAAATCTAGAATTAAAGCTTTTTTCATCATATCAACAGAAAAATAAATAGAAACTACTGAAAATCAAATTTGAAATAAATTTTCTTGGTTTAGATACAATTGTAGCAAGATTGAACCAGCTGCAAATTATGTTTTGGCAAAAATTATTGAAATTGATTCGTTTTTTATTTCTATGAAATATGAAATATTTTATATTTATGTTCTATTAGATTCACATTTTTTTAAATTTGTCCTCCATTTCCTCCTTGAATTCGGTTTTGAGGCAAAAGACATAATCTTGAAAACATATTTACCTTCACAGTAAAAAATATTTAAATTTGGAAGGTGTAAAATTGTAAGGTTTAATATTACCTCTTTTTTTATGCTGACACGCTGAGAAAAACTCAAGGCAAATTTGTCCCACTAATAAGGCTACGAGTGAACGAAAAAGCATATTGGACATTTATGCGATCAGGGGCAGTAAATTGAGGTTAACTTGTTATACTTGTTTTTTTTTATTTATTTGTCCTTAAAAACTTATCAGATAAACACATTTTTTCGATTTTTGTTTTTTTTTTCACTTATTGAATTATTATTGTAATACGAAAAACTTAACTTTTTTATGTTTTTCTTCTTTAATTTTAAGTTTTTTATATGTTTTTATCTCAGTCAAATTATCTTCTTTTAACTTTTTGATGTTTTTCATCAGTTTTAAAACAAAAAATCATATTCTTTAATGCATTATGAAGGTCACAACAAATAAGTAAACTCATCACACAAAAGTTTTTCCAATAATTTGCGAACTCCACTTTGTTATGCTTTTTAAGATTCAAATTGGATCAACAATTTTGTTTTGCTTATTTTACTCTCTTTTAAATTGGCACCACTAGCATAAAACATAATGATGATCAAATTAAACTTAAATAGAAGTTTGGCTACACTGTAAAAAAAATGTGTGAATTTGTTAGGTGTAAAATAGTATGGTTTAATATTACCACTTTGATGATGTAATATTACACCAATTTAGACTGAAAAAGTGGCATAACAACAGAAAAGCGGAAAAATTACAACTTTTTAGATGAAGAATTACAGATTTTTTTCTGACATAAAAGATGTACTCATTCCCAGATGTAATAATGTCATGATTATTTTTAACACTGTTTAGAAGTGCATTTTGGTTTTCAAAAATGTTTTTTTCTGTTATTTTTAAAGAATTGGCCTGATTTAATAATTTGAAAATATTTTTATCTAACATATCAGATTATTCATAAAATATTTTATTTCTTGACTTCGAATTTTTTTTTATTGTCAGGCTTAATTATCTTGTGCAGAATTAAAAATCCCTCTTTTTACAAAAATATTTATTAGTGAAAATAAAGTAAAAGGGTAAATTTTATGTTAAGTGTAACCATTTTTTTCTGAATTATCATTACCTTAAAATTTTGCCGAAGACATCAAAGAGTTCAGAAATTGCGTTTGAAGATTTAAACAGCATAAACACTTGAAATAATTGTATGAAACCTTGTGTGGACGAATGGATAATTTTTATTACTTTCTTGGACATTTTGAAGGTTGAGGCAAATAAAAAATAAGAATATTCATCATATACCGAAGTCCCAGATAATTGCTCAATTGATTAATTCGACTTTGCACTAAAAATTAAATTTCTTACAATGTCTCAGCTATGACAGCCAAAGATGGCAAAAAATGTCCCATTTTGTTTAAAGAGTTCGTAAAATCTCTCCTATTAAACTTCTGAGATATCAACGAATGTTGCTTTATTTGGATCTTTTTTAGGTTTAAAAAACTTGGCTCTTTTTTATGAAATTTGAATTGCTTGGTTCATGAAATCGGGAACCCCGAAAAAAGTGTTTAATTTAAATGGTACGTTTTTCCAAAATTTTATCAAATTTCGAATATGCTTATTTGATTGAGAGATTGATATTGTCCAAAAATTCCTAGGTTTTTTATATTTGAAGATTATTTTGAAACTTAAGAGGTAATAAAAGAACAAACTTGTTTTGGAATGATTTAAAAACAATGGGAACGCATGGTTGTTGTAGTTTTCATCTTACCAATGAGAAAATTATATTCATCTTTTTTAATTTACCTGGTGTAAAGCAGCAACATCTAGTTTCGAGTAGGAATCTTGCAATAGAGATCGCTGAGGCAATGCTGTAGAGCGAACAATTTAATTTGAAAAACCGCAAAATCGTTAAGTGAATGTAGTAATGTCATTCAAAAATCGATTATGAAAATGGTAGGAAAATTGCCAGGCAATAAAAACACAAGAACTGAAAACAAGTTAAGTTTGTCCTCGAATAGTTGTGTTCTGCTCAATTTAAAGTTTTTTTTAAATAATAAAAAAAAACACATACACGCACACCCCGCACAACACTCAAGCAAGGTTTTTCATCCTCGTACATTAATGTCACACACCCACACACACTAACTCACTAAACTAAAATAAATTAATAAACGTCTAAAACGTGTTTCAATGTTTTGTAACTTAAAAAAAACTCTCGATTACCGTTGCCTCCTTCCCACCACCAACCACCAAAAAAAACCTCACCACCACCACCAAACTCAACTCAACACTCAAACTCAATCTCAAAACTCGCTCTCCAACTCGCTCTTTTTTGCTCTTTTCCGTTTCTCCGGTCTCTCTCCTCCGCAGGTGCGTCCCTAAACACCGACATCGGGCCCGACTCGGAGGCGCAAATCGCCCCGCACTCGCACGAGGACCTCCACGACGAGAAGCTGCAGCAGCAAAATCCGGCCGTCCACTACGGCGAGGGGGATGAGAAGAGCGCGGCGACGACGGATTCGGCCAAGCCGGCGGCGGAAAAGGACGCCAAGGAGAAGAACGGTGGAACGAAGCAGGAGAACGGCAAGAAGCACGAAAATGGAAAGGCCGACAAGACGAACACGCCGGTGTAAGAGGGGGGATTGTTAGTGAAGGGAAAAGTGAGGTTAGGATTTGGGGGTTTTCGGATTGATTGATGAAACAAATGGAAAAACATTGTATTAATTTTAAAATCATGACAATTGTCGAAAATTGTAACCAAACCGTCCAACAGCACTTTAAAATGCTGTGTTTTTCAAGACTCTCTTAACACAAACTGTTATTTTTGAATAAATCATCTTTTGTTTTGATAAATGTGATGAAATTAAAAGCCATAAATTAAATCACTGTATCATTATCACTTAAAGAGTCATCTTTAAAGCAAAACCATTTTTTGTTTCATCAATCTCTCAGAAATAAAGTGTCCACCAAAACCGCAAAACGCAAGAATAATTAGTCCTCAACCCTTAAAAAACTAGAAACGAATCCATCATCAGACAACCATAAACGACAGAGGACAAAGCAGTGCACAGCTGGAAAATAAAAACCAGAGTTGTTGTCTTTCTAACTTATAAATCACTCAAGTAACTTCTTTTACACATAATTACGAATTCGTTTAGACTGAAATATTTTATGCTTTTTCATAATTTCGTAGCCGGCCTGTTTGGTGTCCAAAACGTTTGTAAATTTGTTGATTATTGAAAATGTACAGATTCAATGGCACAATATTTTCAACATATTTTAAATATCCCTGAAACTATCAAGAAATTTTGACAAATTTCAAAATTTATTTAAAAAGTTTTTGATTTGGAACTTGATCGTATTAGTTTTAAATATCGAAAATTAGTTTTTTTTTTCAAACTTTATTGTATTATTTGATTTTTTTTTATGTCTCTTTGTATTGAAACAAATGATGACAACTGCTTTCACCCACAATTAAAAATAACTTATGACAGAAAGATTTCGTATTTTTTTCGTTATTTCGTAGCCGGACTGTGAATGCACACAACTTCTGTAAATTTGTTCATTATTGAAAATGTAATAAGTTAATGACACAATTTGATATTATTTTTTTAAATAATACATATTTCTGAAAATATCGAGAAATTTTGACATATTCCAAAATTATTGAAAAAAGCTGATGATTTGAAGCTGAATTTTATTTATTTTCTATTACAAAATTAGCTTTTTTAATTTTAATCTCTTCTTTTTAAATTTTTTAAATTCTAATCTCTTCACATTTCCATAAATTTTATTTCTTCAGTTTTTTTTCTGAAGTTATAATTTTTTTTAACTTTTATTATTTAAAAAAAATATTCAGCTTAACTGGCAACCCTGCTTATAGATATGAGTACTTGAGTATAATTTTCTTTACATTCTCATGTCGGATGTCGTAAATTTTGATAAACGCAGTCTTGTCTTACTGTTCAAAGTTCGAAAGGTGTTGGATCGACTATTTAACGGCACAAATGTTTTGAAGATCTGGCAACACTGCAAATCAAAGCTTGAATTTGGAAATGTCTTTCTGAATTTATCTCTGAATTGGCGTTTCAAGAACTTTCTAATAAAAAAAATATTTGAAGAGAAGTTGAAGATCTAGCAACACTGTCATGCAATTCCGATTTAATTATTTTTAATATACGGCAACACTGTCTTAAAACACTGATACTGAAGTGGAGTTAATTTTTTTTTAAACTGCGTCATTTATATTCTTTCAACTGATTCTAAATTTTTGAAAATCTGACAGCACTGCCATAAATTATAAAAATTTGAGTAATATTTTTTAGACTTCTCTGGCCGGATGTTGCAGCCTTAAAAAACAAATTTGACTGTATTTCTGTACATCATTTGAACTCTTAAGATCTGGCAACACTTTGATATGTTTAGATATTGTAAATTTGACGAATCTGGCATTTATTTATTACATTTTTTTAGACGGCTTTGAAAAAACTGTCACATTGGAAGCACTGCCAATTTCAAAATATGTTTGGATTATCATCGAAGAAAATTAGAAAAAATAACATTCCAAAAAAGTAATATAAGTAACAATCAAAGTTGTAAAAAATTCAAAACAATTGAAAGTTTTGATTCTGTACACATTGTTTGAAATTGTTATGAAAACATAAAATCAACAGAAATCAAAATTTTAATAATTACAGTGCATGAAAAAACTTTAGTTTTCATTGTCCAACTGTGCTCAAACGACTTCACCCTCATAAAAAAACGCACAATAATTAATAAACACGTGCTAAACCAACAGTGACAAAGACAAAGCAGAGTGCAAACCCACAAAGATCTTCAAACATTCCATGACTATAGCAACGGACCTCTTTCTCTGACACGAAAGCTTTGACGAGCGGCCATTTTTCACTCTGACTATCAAAACGAAATTAAGACAAAAGTGGCGCAAGACAAACTGGCACCCGTTTTACTCGAAAAAAAAATCTCTGGACAAAATCATAAACCGTTTCGGGTTTGACTTTTTTTTTAAAGAGAAAACGGCACAAAAAAAGCGAAAAAGCAACTGACGGATGAAAAATGTACTTAATTGTAGGGAAAATGAAGCATTTGTTTTAATTTTATGGCGTCGGCGGGACAGAATCTCGCTCCCCCTCCCGTTGGGGAATGCGCTTTGTCTCGTCCGTGACGAGACAGTGAAGAAAAAAGAAAGAAGAAGGAAAAATAAGTATGATTGTTATTAAATTATATCCTAGCAAAACGAATGGAACGAGATCTGCAAGAAGAGTTGAAAAAAGTTCGTATTTAAAACATTTTCCTTAAAAAAACAAAAAGAATCGTCTTTTTTAGAAGAGTAGTTAATTGAAAACAAAAAAGGCGACCCTAGTTTGTAAGAGAAGCGAGCGAGAAGGTGTTTAAAATTTAACAAATCATCTGCACAAAGTGTCCATATTCAGGAGAAAGCGCTAGCCGAAAAGTAGCAATCACGACTTAGAACTAATAACTTGTAGTATTTAGCTTGTAGTCAGAGGTAGAGATGTGAAAGCAAGAGAGAGAGAAAAAAAACAAACTCCATTCCTCCCCAACTTCCACACTTAATCCTTAACTGTTTAGTTGTGTAAGAAAGCGAAATCACGATTTTTTTATACTATTTTATTGACTGGTTTTAAGACAAACTGCTTCAAACAAACAACGAGCACGACATTTTTTATAAAAGAAAACTTTTCTCACGCATCGCTCAAAGAACACAAATCTCACAAAATGCTTATCCTACTTTTTTTAAACAACCCTTTTTATGTGATCAAAGTGTTTGTTGTTAGAGTAAGATCTGAAATCACCACCTTAAAATCTCATTTCACACACGACTGCAGCAGATCAAATTTACACACACACACACACATTCCTGTCACCTCTTTTTCCAGCAGCTCATACTTTTTTTTACATAAATCTCTCTTGATGTGTAGGCTATTCTACTTTTAAATATATCGATGAAATGTGTACATAAACGAAGATCTTAAATAAAAGTTTAGTGAATAAACGTATTTCGAATGCAAACAGTGTTGGACTTATTTTTTCATCATTCTTCGAAGTAGTTAGATTGGTGGAGACGCATGGTGTGCGATCAGTTTTATTTCTTTTAACATTTTTCATCGTCTTTGAGTTTCATTTGCTTCGATCGTACATATTATTTCAAGGTTTATTTCTAGGGTTAGTGAAATTTCACGATTTCGCGGACAGCGTGAAATCCGCAAAATTTGTTTTTTTTTTCCACGAAATCCCGAAATTTTTCTCAAAATAATTTATCAAACTCAAACAGGAATCAAAATAATCTTATGAACTAATGTAGAATTAAGCGATTGAATACCCTGGTTTAATTACCATTACAGGGTTTGTGATTTTTGACGATTTCGTGGACGGCGTGAAATTCGTGAAATTTATCAATTTTCTCAAATCATGTTTTTAAATAACAACTTAATAAATATTACATCCAAAAAGACAATTTGATAAAATTTTATTAGTTTTCAATTAAAAAGCTTGAATATATATTTGTGTCAAGTTGATATGAACCATTTGAAGAAATGTTCAGAATTTTAAATTTTATTAGAATTCAACTAAATTTAGTAATATTTTCATTCGCTGTATTAAAAATTTCTCTGCTATTTCATTTGAAAGGTATAGTTTTGAAAGAAATCAAAAGAAATTAATTCAACATAAAATGAAGAGTATTGTTTATCTTAAGAATCACATTTAAAAGAATATATTTTTTTTGGGCCTGTTTAATTTTAACTCTATATGTTTATTTGGGTGGATGGTTCCCGTGAAAGTTTAAAAATACTACCTTTTTTCATTTCTCATTTAGAATAAAAATTTTGATTTTGTTAAAAATTATATAATTTTTTCAAATTGATTTTGAATTTAGTTTTTGAAAAGTGAGCTTAAACCCTTAAAAAATATGTTTGTTGGGCTAAATGTCGCAGAAAATTCAATTTATTTTACTCATTCTGACTGGACAAGATTGTTAAATCTTGCCTTGATATGAAATTCAATAAAATGTAAAATTATATAACAGAAAACATTTTAGCTTTATAAGTCGAATATGATAAGAGCAGTTCAGTTAATGAGAATACGCATGCTCTACATTTTGTTTCAAAATATATAAATATAGAGCCCATCCATAAACCAGGAGGATTTTTTTGTGTTGCATTCAAATTTAGTGGAGATTTTTTTAGTTTATTGAAGAATAATAGATAGTGAAGCATACAACGTAGTTTCTGTGATTTAAACAAAGGATTTTCAGAATTATTTTAACATTTTTAAAGTTCCGCGAAATTTGCGTGAAATTTGGTGTTTTGAAATTGAGGTCCCAGTGAAATTTGCAATTTTCGAGCGTGAAAAATCACTAAGCCTATTTATTTCTTTTGTTATTCTGTATTGTAAAAAATAAGTAATTTTCAGTGTTTTATTCAGTGGATAAATCGGACCGCACATTAGACTCAGAATTTTTGTCAGTCAGCTTTCATCATCAACTCGATCGTTGAATGCCTGCCTTGATCGTCATTACGAAGAGACCGTCAGCGAACGCATACGAAGTTTAAGCTAACGCAAGCCGAGCTCAATATCAAGCAGCCACGCGACGCGATGGCACTTGCTAATTCATTTTTCTCTCTTTCTAGCTTGTGCGGTCCTGCGTGGTGAAAGCAATCATTTGAACGCTGTCATGCACAAAAAAAAATGATGGTTACTGTTAATTTCAAAATTCATTTACAATATTGCTTTTGTATCACCGGCAGTCAATTATAATTTTTTGCTTACATTTTTATACGCATTTGAAGTACATAGTATTCTATTGGAAAGAAATGCAGTGGTCTTTGATATGCGATTTTTTAACACTGGGGAATACTTCATGAAATCAGCCGATCTCGACATTTTTTTCATTTGGATCAAACTTTGTGGGCACCGTCCTTATGACCAAAGAAGCCATTTTGTGTCATTGCTTCACCCATAGATTCCATTCAAAATAATGTTTTCGAAAAGATCGGAATATTTTACGAATGTTTGATTGATTAACATTGAAAATCGCACCATTAGTTGCTGATCTCCAATGTCTCTTAGACATGTTTATATCAAATTTTATGAACCTTTAAAAAATATGTTTTTAGCAATGGTCACTCATGGTCACTTTTTTTTTCAATCAACAATCATAACTCGGCGGAAATTTTTTCGACCATCCTTCTCTATGGCTCAAAAGTCCCTTCAAACATATAGAAAAAATACAAAATTTGGAAATTGAGTTTTTGTAAAAAAAAATAATTAATTCCTTGAAAAGCTACAGATTTTCGAATATTTACGTACCATTTTGAATGGACAAAATGGCTTTTTTGGTCATAGGGAAGGCCCCCACAAAGTTTGAGCCAAATTCATTGATCTTTAATTTTTTTTTATTCTTATTATGTCAAAAGATTATTAAATAAAATTGTCATGTATTTAAAAAAAATATGTCATTGAAATCAAAATAAATTGTTGAAAATTAACAGCTTGGAATTTTGGAACTGCGATATGTCTAAAAAGGAATAACAAGTTCATAGCACTTGGTTTATTTATATCGTGATATTTTGCTTTGGGTTCGTTCTAAATCTTAGCCAATCAACATTGTTTTGGTAAAATCTCAATTTGAAAACAATTTCGAAGAATTAGTGTTCTTTTTGAGGGCATTGTTGAACATTCTTGTGAAATTTGATGTAAATTATTTCGAATGCAATGTGTAACGCTTATTTATGCGTTTTGAATCAAATAAAGACTCTAAATCTCTTTACAAATTTTGAATTTTGGAACCACATATCGGTACAAAACATAAAAGTTTGTGAAAAAAATATTTCCATAAAATAATTCATATTTTGCTATTGTTTTGAGAGTAACACAACTTCAATGCTTTATAAAACATTTTGTGATTCTTTTGCTTAAAATACGTTTTTTTTATCATTTCTGGTATTTTTTCATGCGTATTCATCAAATGAAAATTTAAATGGACTTGAAATTACTTACATTATAGCATTATAACTTATTTTTTGAGGACATCGATGGAACACGGAATTGGTACACAGCAAAAAAAAGAACTTTTGAAGGTTGAAAATTTGGTTCTTTAAATTTTACCTCTTTTAAAAGAAATTTTTGCGAAATAATGTGTAAAATTGTTGAATTCAACAAAAAAAAAAAATCAAAATTTTTTCGGTTCCTGAAGTTAAATTGATCATATTTTTGTTTACTTTGTAGGTAAAAATTGCGTTTTCATTAGAATTGAACAGTTTTGCTCCAGGATGTTAAATTTGCAGTTCTGAGATTTTGAGATCCTTTCAACTAGGGTCAATTCATAAGCTTTTGCAGAGAACGTACAGACATCTGAGTTTAGATTTAGCTAGCTGAATGCTCTTTTGGGGAAAATAAATTTAAAAAAAAAACCATGGACAAAATTCTTTCAAAGTTATGATAAACCTTGATGGTTTTTTTTGGCAAAAATTGACCTCAATTATTTTCTTAAACATTTCGTTCGACAGCAACATCGGTCGACTTAAACTGTAGCGAATTTCCTATTATGGTTTTTTGATGGTTCAGTTGAAACTTGTTCAATTTCATATTTCTACATGAGAATTAATCAACTTTCAATATTGGATATCTTCTGCCTTCGATCCGTTAAAATGTTGTACTTCTACGCATAATTGTCCCACTGAGTATTTTCTTTCGTGAAATCATCAGTTTTGCGAAATATTGTGTGAATTTTGCAGAACTTGATTTGATCAAATAAATTTTTTGCGATCAAGTACATGTAGTACAAGAGAGCACACGGGCATCGATATGGTGGTACAAAAATGCTATGTTAAGTATCTAAAAATATATTTTTAGATTGATCTGGTATCTTCGGCAAAGTTAAAAGTATAGGTAAGGTGTATTCAGTAAAAAAAAAAACATGTTCACGTGGTTTATGGATAGCCCCTTAGTGATTTAAATATAACCGAATAACTCTTAATTTTGAATTATCGCTAGGTGAAAAAAACATTTATTCTTCTTTTGCTCAACGAGGTCGATTGATTGGTGTTTTTAAAATCTGTTAAAATTGTTGTTTGTATGTTTTTTTTTCTTTTACAGGCAAATCAACTTCCACGTCGACAAGCAATGCCAGAATAGGAGAAACGTGAGTATTTTTTACTTTTTTTAAAATAAAAAATAACCCCAAACAAACTTTGAAAGGTCCAGGGATAAACGCTTAGTATTGTTTATAGAACTCACTCAATATCATATAAATTTGTACAAATTGTCGTAGATGTAGTCCTTAAAAAGATCCCTTGTCCTCCGTCTTAGTTTTCGTTAGTCTGCACGTTCAACATGATTTTGGTTGGTAATAATTTGAGTTCTTTCTTCACTTCTTTTCTCCCCTCCGTTTTATTACGTTCCGGCCCACATGTACAAAATCATCCAAAATTATTCCAAAAACCAAACCAAAACAAAAAATCCTTCCACAACTTTACTAACCAATCGTGCAGCGATACCGTTGACGATCGTGGTGCTGGGGAACAATTACTACACACAAACAACAATGCGACCACCGCCGCCGGCGCGACGACCCTGTCCGAGGCCGAATCGTCCCCGGAACGGACTCCCGTCGATCGGGTGTACCAGGAGACCACGGTTCCAATCTTGCGTCCGCGAAACCTCCGCAATCCGGATCTGCTCCAGCAGGTGGCGGTTGATGGGCCACGGGACAGCATCACCACGTGCAGCATTTACTCGGGCGATTCCGTGCTGTACGGAGATCCGAACCAGGTCGGGTTGCCCCCGGTGGCGGCTAAACGGAACCACTGGATGCCGGTGCAGCAGCGGGAACTGCTCGAGAAGCAGGCTAATCTGTTGATGACCGGGGCCAATGTGCGGCGGAAACGGGAAACGGAGATATTTTAAGGGTTTTTTGAGTTTTATGAGTGATGGTTTTAACGGGGAAGAGTAGCATTTTAGCAATTGGAAATTGTACGTAAATTCATCAGGCATTAGAATAGATTTCATCACAGTTTGGATTTGAAAAAGTATACTTCACATAGTTTTAGCGACAGTTGCATTTAATGCTTTTATAGTGAGTAGCGTTTTACCCTTATTTATTGTAGGTTAGGATTACCAGTGCAATTGCAGCCGAAGTCACCAAGTGAAAGCAATAGAGAACAGAGATTTCTTGCCACTTTTTAACTGTATTGACGCCAAGAAACCGATTGGATTTTGCCATGTAAAACCTCTCACAAATCTTCCTCATTCTATAATAGCATTTACTGAAAGCAATGTGTATCATAAATTTATTGATAAAATGACAATAAATTGAAAGTTAGTGCAATGTCAGTCATTCTTTTAGTTACCCTAGATCATTGCTGTTCCAAATCAGGTGAACATTTGAAGAAGATAAATCTGCAAAATAATAATGATATGTTCTAGAAAACTTCGTTTTACAAAAGTGAACCACTAATTGGATTAAATCCCTCTCGTGGTCCTCAATTATCAGATAATTATTGTTAGAGTAAACTAGATTCCATGGAATCAAATTTTGCAATAATTCCAGCGTAAAACAAGCTGCAAAACATCTCCTTTATGAGCTGATGTTCCGTTTTACGAGCCCAACTGATATAGATTAAACTGCAACCCTAACATCCTCCCAACATCCGTAAGTGGGTGTGTGACACTCACACGCTCGGAAAGCTTCTTCAATAGCGTGGTTCACGTTTCTATGAAAAAGACAAAAGTTGTTATTTTGTCTTGCATCAACCGGAATTTCGTTCTTTTATGTCCCCAGAAGCACTCCTGAAAATTTGAGTCCATTTGGTAAGGTCTAGGAGCTCCAGTTTTAATTTGAAATTTATATGGGATTTTGATTTATTTTCCATGGGAAACTATCTTTTTTTACATTGTATTAGGATTTTTTTTTATAAATCGATGAAATGACTTGATTCTTATAGTAGGAGATAGGTTTTGAACTGGGGAACAACTTTGTAGAACATACCAACATGCTAGGAAGTGACCCTTTAAAGATACAGATACTTTTAGATGGTGGCTGGCCCCTTCAAAAGCCATCATCTAAAAGTATCTGTATCTTTAAAGGGTCACTTCCTAGCATGTTGGTATGTTCTACAAAGTTGTTCCCCAGTTCAAAACCTATCTCCTACTATAAGAATCAAGTCATTTCATCGATTTATAAAAAAAAAAATCCTAATACAATGTAAAAAAAGATAGTTTCCCATGGAAAATAAATCAAAATCCTATATAAATTTCAAATTAAAACTGGAGCTCCTAGACCTTACCAAATCGACTCAAATTTTCAGGAGTGCTTCTGGGAACATAAAAGAACGAAATTCCGGTTGATGCAAGACAAATTAACAACTTTTGTCTTTTTCATAGAAACGTGAACCACGCTATTCTTCAAGTGTCATTCCAGGGAAGATGCTGAAGAAGCTGTGTAGCATTCACATTTAATGGAATCTTCGTTCATTAAATCCCTTTATTTCATCGTGTCGTTAAAACGGTCGTCGGTTGTCCCCGGGTCTGGGTCCAGGGGGGTGGCCATTCATCCTTCCTACCGAGTGAGTGAGTGCAATAACGATTCTAGTTTCTTTGTTTATGACTCTTGGCCGGGCCGTCGCGTGGTGTTTGCGAGAGACAGGAGAGGCAGCTGAGATGGCGAACCTGGAGGATGACATATAGTCCCGGTCTCCGTTCCGGTTGCCGGTTCAGCCGGAAGGAAATTGGTTCTTTCGTGTGTTTGAGAAGCAAGAATTTGCTGAGCTTTGGTTGGAGGAACCGTTGATTAATGTTGATTTGGTTGCTTTGGAAATCATTTAAATCGTTTGAAAACAATGATTTTGTTTTATATTCTAGCAAGATTAAGTACTACAAAATAGAAAAAAAAAAACTATTTAGGAACCCAAATCCAAGGGTTTCCAGCAAGGCATTTCAAGGCATTATTGTTGGCAAGTTGGAGGTATTGTTGAGCACTTCAGAAAAAAATTGATACAAGGAAATTATTTTTTTCCCGATTTTTTTTAATTAATTTTAATTTAACAAAATCAATTTCCCAAAATCCGTTTTTTTCTATGTTTGAGTTTTTTTTATATGTTTTTGGGTACAGAAATCCTTTTGAGCCATAGGGATGTATGGTCAATAATATTGCCACCGAGTTATGAATTTTTGAAAAAAAAAATTGATTTCTGTCAAAAAAATCTAAATTTTATACATACATTTTTTTGACTTCATTAAATTTTCAATCGAAAAGCACTTAAATTTTTTTTTGGTAAATTCATAGTTGTCATAACCACCGAAAGTTTGATTTCAGCGAAATATTTCCAGTTTTTCGAAACGGATCATGAGTTACCATTCCTGAAAATATTGCTTTTTGAAAAGTTCAGAAATTTGTCTAAAAGGCATTGAAGATTGGACCTTCGGTTGCCGAGATACAGCGGCTTAAAGAAAAAGAATGTTCCGATTTCATATGTTAAAAAAGGAAACATTCGTGAAATTTTCCGATCTTTTCGGAAACAATGTTTTCCATTTTTGTTAATTATATCATCATATTAAAAGGTTGAATATTGAATGAGCATGAGCATGAGCATGAGAGCATGAAAGACCACCCATGGTTGCCCCTCCGTTGCTGAACAGAACCGTAATATCCTTTCAGCACTACTGATCATAGGCTTCGACGATCTAGTGGTGTTTCCCTTATCAACAGCATGTATGAATGCGCCGAAAAGATAAAACACCATGATTGCCAAAACTTGATCAGTTGCGAATAGGTAACAGTCATTGGCCACCAACGGCGCCCGCCATGTCAGTTTGTAGATCTCGATTTTAAGGGACGGGAATGTTAGTTAGCGCAGGTTGCTACTAGGGCAGCTGATTTACTCTGTGCTTACACCCCACGAGCGCCAGAAACCTGAAAATTTGTTAGTAGGAATGGGTGTTTGGTCAGGATTCATCATAGAAGATGATGATGCGACCCAAAATCATAGTGTTTGTTGAAAGGTATTATATTTTATTCTCAAGGCAAACAATCGGATGCTGCGGATGAGTTCCCGTTTAACTGTTGTTAAATTTTTAATGCAATCTTAGACAGCCGGCTGTGGAAAGATAAAACCAAATAATATTTATTTATGAAATGAGGTGTAAAACGCAATGATGCAATGATAGCGTAGTCTGATTTTTAATTATATACCCATTTAATTCATAAATAGACGCTACGAACTCAACCATCAAATGCCTTCCGATCTTCTTTCTGTTAGCTAGATGAGGTATTGATTTTCGTTGCCTCTCGAGCTACGATGCTATGGAGAGGGCTTAACACACAAAGAACCGACGTCGAGCCCTCCGAGCTACGGAGCTATGGGAAGGTCTTTTCAACTCAAAAAAAAAGACTCGCGCACCACACAACGTTCTTGATGAATCAAAATATTATTTTACGCGATAAAACTAACGAACTCAACCGTCATATTGCCATCCAACCAGCGAGGATGAAGAAAGGGCTTTAAGCACACAATAACTCACCGATTAATACAAATAAATTCCAAGATCGATCTTGTTTTATAGCAACAGCGCAACTCACTCCTGATTTTCACGATCGCGAATACAGCACAAAAAGAACACCACAAAAATCCATCTCACAATCCTGATTTGTTTTTTTTTTTTTCATTTTGCACACAAACCCAACCATCCGCTTGCACTGACGGAACATTATTCCCACACAAAAGAGACGTAAATTATCGCGAAAAACAGGACTGCGCGTCCCTAGAAGCACTGCACTTATCATATTAAAAGGGCGCAATATTGAATGTATAAAAACCCATTTTTCAGTTTTGTCTGTAGAGTTAGCAAATGGCAAACTATTTTCTAGTTGGAAATTTAGTGCTCTACAACTTTGTTCAGCATGCCAAAGCCGTTAAACTCGATCCTGAAAAGGTATTAGCAACTTAAAAAGTCATTTTTTTGTATGACAATTATATTTTTTTCACCAGCTTCAAGCTCGGGAATCGGTGGGCTAATCTTAACCAATTTCGCTCAAAATTGGCACAGAAACCCCAAAAACCCCGTTTTCGGCTTTTGGAACTGCGTGTCTTTTTTTCTGGGCACCCATCTAGACAGTCACTTTTTTCAAATAATTGTTAATAGACTCTAAGTTGATAAGAGAGGAATATTGAAAAACAGATAAATAACCTGACTTTTAAAATAGTTAATTATCAATTAAAACATTACAACATTCAATAAATTCGATAGATAGTTCCTGTGTCGATTGAGACATTTTCTTCATGACATCTTTTTATCACTCCAAGTTAAAGTCTCAAAATCCGTGTTTTAGATTTTCGATATTTTTTCATGTATTTTAGGGACCAAAAAAAGGCATTATTTAGGCTCAAGAGCAAAAAATGCCACTTAATTACAAATTTTTGAAGTGATATTAATTTTGAAAAAAAAAACAATTTTTAACAAGAATAATTTAGATGTTGGTTTAAGTATCGAATTTGCAATCGGAAAATATCTTATTTTTTTTAAAGTCTACCATATTCGCATTATGCCCAAGTAACATTTTAGGCTTTATCAAAGCTGTCACAACCGCTATAAAAAATATCAGCCAAAACCAACATTAAAACCACTTAGTCGTAACAAACTCTCCAGAACCTCGATAAACCCCACTTAAAACCCAAAACAACCTCCTCAAAGCCTTGATAGAACCTTTGTTATAACCTTTTTAGGGAAACTGACATTTTATACGTCTTCATGCGTCTTATGACAAACAGATTTTATTCTGGTAAAAAATAAGTCTTCGTCTTGCCAAATGAAATTATGGAGATGGTTGTCAAAAATGGTGATGATGGGATGATAGATATTGGAGGTTATTAAACTAATTTCAAAACTTATTTCCCGAAATTGGTGGCTCAAATTCAGCTGCGGTTAAAATTTTATTGATGATTGTAGGGGAGATAGAGCCAAAAAATTCTACACGCTTCATCAAAAATCATTATTTTGTAATCATAGTTTTTAATGTTAAAAAATATTGTATTGCAAATCTTTGCAAAAATTGTTTAAATTATTTTTGAACTTCTGTGGCTATGCTAACGATGTCAGAAATTCATCATAATTGTGTGTTTTCATCAAATTTATGACTTTTCATTATTTTTGCTGCCAATATGGCGGTCAATCATATTCAATCAGAGCACGCGTTTAGCGCCATATTTATGCACTGCTATTTGGCCGCGATAAATGCTCTTTTAGGAGCTTATGGTTTTAAGTGAGCTTCTTACATGCCTAATGGCACTTGACAGCTGCAACAACCTTGGTTTTAACAAAGCATGCGGCATGGCATTGTCATCTGGCTTTCAAGTCTCTATTAAAACTTTCATAAAACCTCATTGAAAGCCAGTTGGCATTTATTTTCACACGGTTTTATGTCCGAGGTATAAAACCTTGTTAGAACCCATTTATTAGCTCTTGCTTGATGGTTGTGGTGAATGCCCAAATAAAACTATTAATCAATCAAGATGCTACAATAAAACCTTAATAAAACTTGGTGGTGGCTAGTTGGTTTAAAAATGTTACTTGGGTGGTCACTTTGAGAAATAATAAAAAATCTGTTTATGCGGATTTTGGAAATTCCACTTACATACCATTTTTGTATAAATAGCTACCAACATTATATGGAGACTTGTATGGGAAAACAAATGATGCAAAATGGTTTCATTGATCATAGGGCCGCAACCCGAAAAGTTTTAGTCTTAAAAAAAATACAAATGAAATACATTTGCTCATATCAGTAATTGCGTGATTTTAAATAGATTTTTAAAAGTTGATTTTCTAAATGTGCAATTGCATAAAATTTTGCTAAATAATTTATGTTTGATGACTCGTTCATAGCCAATAAAAGAAATACACAAATTTTTTGAGGACAAAAATCAATAAGTATAAAAATTTAAATAACGAGCCATGATTTCAACATATGAATGAAAAAAGTGTTTTAAAATGTATTATACACCTGTCCAGTTGATTTGCAATCCTAGGTTTTTCGATGATTTATTTTTGCGAAAATAAAGTTTTTACAGCATGCCAAATATGGTTATCTTCTATATATATAAAAAATTTGGACGGTTTTGTTCGAACGCGAATCAGTTCAATACGGAGCGTCGGATCGAGGTGCTCTTTGTTGCGGTGGGTTCGTATACGTCCAAGGAAGGTTCTTACGCCAAAAAGGTACAACTTTGGCCACTCTGGAACCGATTCCGGAAAATCTGCAGATTGTATGGGAAAAGTTGCGTAAAATCAAATTTTGATCACAGGAGGCTGAATAAGCAAACAAGCTTAAAACGTCAAGAAACCAGAAAGGGCAGAACGAAGTTTGTCGGGAAAGGCTTGTTTATAATATAGATAAAGAAAAACCAAGCCGGCAACCTCAGGATTGTGAGTCCATCTGTTGACTCAAAAATTAAAAAAATAAAAGGCAGTAGTGGTTTCTAAATTAAATAAACGATTGAATTTTTAATGCTTTTTCTGAGAAACGAAAATATTTATGAGATAAATGTATTTTCTTTGATATACTTTTTTCCGAATGTTTCTTGATGAGCTTGATGAAAGTTGTGAAGCTAGATATATTCCAAAATTACACTTATTAACGGTTCTGTTTTTCCCGACATGTCATCACTCTATACGTACAAACATATGTGCCTAGTTATATATCCCATTGATTCCACGTTTCCCAGCGTGTTATTTATATAACTCACACTCTCAGTTTCACTTCCGAGACGACACAAGAGACTTGGTAGGACTTTAATTAATTTAGTTTAGAATTTCCAGATAAATCCTCTCGTTAAACTCGATTTAATTACTGTTTGCCGTAGGTGGTGCGGAGTGTAATCAGCAGCAGCAGCAGAACCCATCAGACAGAGGGAGTATCACATTCACAATCCTTTAGGAAGCATCGGGACCATCCACAAACCACGTGGACACTTTTTTGGAAATCTCAACCCCCCCCCCCCCCCCCCTATCGTGGACAATTTCCATACAAATAAAATCTTTTTTGTATGGAGCGTGGACAAACGACAAACCCCCCCCCCCCCTAAGTTGTCCACGTGGTTTATGGATGGTCCCATCTTCCTTGTGAGAAAGTCGGCAAAACGGAAAGTGTTTCTCACCTTTTGAATGGGATGCACAAACAAAAGCGACACCGACAGACAGACAAACAAGACGAGATGAGGGATCATTAGTACAATTCATTGTTTAACAGGTGGGGCCGATCATATCGGAACTTGGCGTTGGCTCTTCAAGCAGAAGGTTGAGTACGAACCGAACAAGTTCATGAGACTTGCTCCTTAAGAGCTTTTTGGTTGAGTAACTTTTGAAAAGAACGCTTTTTCGAGATTCCTTCCAAAAATGACAAATTTATTCAAGAAAGGCACGTCCTGCCAAAAACCTTTTCTCAACGACGAAGAAAGCAACCAAATCCGCTTTTCGTAAATAAATAGACTTATGGAGCCACGGTGGCACGTGCTCAAACAGTCGAATGTGTGAGTGTGTGAGTGTATGGATTCCTGGGAAAGAAGGATTGAACCGTCGGAATGTCGTCGGAGTAATTCTTGGAAAGTGAAAGGGGCGCACCATTTGGCAAGATTAGGCTCCGTTGCCGCCAGGTGGTATTTTTCGCAAATGGAAATCATTCCGGCGAGGAGGGAAAGGAGACTTTTGATTGAGTAAAAGTTCGGCAGAAAGCTTGTGACATGTGGGTGACATGTGTGATTGACAGGGCTTTTGTTGAAGTTTTGGGGGATTATTTGAATGAAGAATTTTTCGAAAGGGACAGAAGGAACATTTTTCAGGCTGATGCAAATATTTTTCAGTTTTTGTCTAACCCCTCCATCCCTCCTTCAAAATCTTTCCGAAAAATCCGAGGGCAATTTTTTTTAATTCCTAATTGATGATTTTGTCTCAGAAATGTATTGGAATTGTTGATGATTCTTTCTTAAGGCATTCCTAAAAATAGTCTTATCAAATAATCTTGTTTGTAATTCAGTGTAAACATTTAGATTTGGTTAAGAAACGAAATAAACTGTAATTTTTTTTGAATTTGCATGAAGAATTTCTCGAATGGATTAATAAGTTGACACATTAGAAATTTATTTTTGAACATTTTTTAAGGCTGTTGCAAATATTTTTCAAAGTTTAAGGCAACCTTGTCTCAGAAATTGATTGGAATTGTTGATGATTCTTTCTAAAGACATTCCTTTAAATAATTTAATCAAATAAACAAAAAATTTCAGTGAATATTAAACGAAAGAAATAAAGTTAACGCTAATTTTATTTTATTATTTTAAATGTTAAATTTGGGTAATTCTCCGCCAACTCACACAGCAGTTGCCCCGAACCCTCTTCGATTTTCGTGAAACTTTGTCCTAAGGGGTAACTTTTGTCACTGATCACGAATCCGAGGTCCGTTTTTTGATATCTCGTGAAGGAGGGGCGGTACGACCCCTTCCATTTTTGAACATGCGAAAAAGAGGTGTTTTTCAATAATTTGTAGCCTGAAACGGTGATGAGCCAGAAATTTGGTGTCAAAGGGACTTTTATGTAAAATTAGACGCCCAATTAAATGGCGTACTCAGAATTCCGGAAAAATGTATTTTTCATTAAAAAAACACTAAAAAGGTTTTAAAAACTCTGCCATTTTCCGTTACTCGACTGTAAAAAAATTGGAACATGTCATTTTATGGGAAATTTTATGTATTTTCCGAACCTACATTGACCCAGGAGGGTAATTTTTTTATTTGGAACAATAATTTTCATTTTAAAATTTCGTGTTTTTTCTAACTTTGCATGGTTATTTTTTAGAGTGTAACAATGTTCTACAAAGTTGTAGAGCAGACAATTACAAAAATTTTGATATATAAACGTAAGGGGTTTTCTTAAAAACATCACGAGTTATCGCGATTTTACGAAAAAAAGTTTTGAAAAAGTTGGTCATCGTTGATCATGGCCGTTCATGGTCACCCGCGACAGACACGGACGACGAAACAAAAAAAAACGCAAAAAGTAACTTTTTCTAAACTTTTTTACGTAAAATCGCGATAACTCGTGATATTTTTCAGCAAACCCCTTATTTTTACATATCAAAAATTTTGTAATTGTCTGCTCTACAACTTTGTAGAACATTGTTACACTTTAAAAAATAACCATGCAAATTTAGAAAAAAACACGAAATTTTAAAATGAAAAATTTTGTTCTAAATGAAAAAATGACCCTTCTGGGTCAATGTAGATTCGAAAAGTACATTAAATTTCCCATAAAATTACATGTTCCAAAAAAAATTGCAGTCGAGTAACGGAAAATGGCAGAGTTTTTTAAACTTTTTTTAGTGTTTTTTTTTTTCGATGAAAAGTATGTTTTTTTCGGAATTCTGGGACGCCATCAAATCGGGCGTCCAATTTTACACAAAAGTCCCTTTGACACCAAATTTCTATTTTTTCACGGTTGCGAGCTACAAATCACTGAAAAGAGCAAAGTTTCACGCAAATCGAAGAGGGGTCGGGGCAACTGCTGTGTGAGTTGGCGGAGAATGACCCATTTATGTTATAAGTTTTCATAATGAATGATTTTCAACTTTCAATTATTGTTCAAATTCCTTCACGAATTGATGTACTTTGGTAATGGTTTTAAAAATTGTTTGCATTTTTCTTTTCAAGATATCTTCTTTAATTTTTTAAAGCGTTCAAAAATATATCAAAGCAAGACAATCAACTTCCCTCTGAAATAAGATCCCTCTAATCGTCTTCAAAGGCTTATCCTCCCCCTCCAAATTGATCCCCCATTCCCAAAGTACCTGCATGACAAAAACGATTTTTTCCTTCAGCCCGCGGGCCAATTGCCCGCCCTAATTGGTTCCAATCACATTTCAATTGGTGAAAGATTATCCTCACCGTGCGAGTCAATCAAAGCCTAACGACGACGATGACGACGATGATGGGACACAAACATGGACGTGTCAAGAAAATTGCCTCCTAGCAAGTAAAATGGTGGTGGTGGTGGCCCTCCTCCTTAATCTAACTCACATTTAGACTAAAACAACAGCAACAGCTCAGAGTGATTTGCCCCCCTCTCCGATTTGGGCAGAACACGACACACGACGATGACGATAATGACGCTGGTGGTTGATCCTTGTGTGTACAAAGTCTATCATCTGTGTACCGCAAAACATTGAGCTTTTTTTCCTTTCTTTCTTAGCTTGAAGAAGAGCTTTCTTTTCTTATCTTTGAGTGATTCTGGAGTAACATTTCAGGAGGGCGTATCTTTGAAAAAAATCTTCCTAGACATTTTAACAACTCTCCTTCTAATCTTATTCACTTTTCCCAATTCTTCCCATCTTGCCATCTTGATTCGATCCATCCACCATCCAGGAGTGACACGGAAAGCGCCGACCTGAAGCAGCCAATTACCAAGACCCAGCGGTTGAAGATCCTGTTCGGCAGGAAGCGGGCCGAGGCCACCGGAGAAATTGCCGATAATGAGCTTGCCGGTGCCCCCGAGGATTACGGCGTGGATCCGACCGTCGAGGGAAAGCGCCCTGCGACGTCAACGACGACGACGACGACGACGACTCCGACCAAGGTTTGATGTCTTTTCTTCTTCTTCTTCTTTTTATTCAGTGCGGGTTGTTGGCCAATTATCCCGTTTTCTTGGGAGTTTTTCTCCTTTTGAATCCCGTATTTTCCTTTTTTTCTCTTGTGATGGTTGTGGTGGTGACAGCGATAGAAAAGGAAAATCTTCGTTAGTCCGGGAGCTGTAACGAACGCGCACAGTGTGGAGTCTGAGAAAATCAGTGATTTCGAGCTGAGTGTGGTTTTTCTGGCTGATTATTTAGATCGAGTGCAGTGGGGTGGAAAATTGAGCGGATAAATCTGGCTGCAATCAATTCGAAGACTGTGACTGTTTAAAGGGGCATGATTTGGACCAACTGAAAGCTTTGATAAATGATAGAAATATTACAATGTTAGTGTCAGTTTTAAGTCAACTTGCTCGAAATCGGAAAATGTTGTCTTTCTACGAGAAAAAAAAAACGAGAAAAAGTCAGGGAAAAACTTGTGAATTAGACTGACAAACCGAAAAAAACATGCAAATAATAATATTTAATGAATTCTTGAAAACAAAATTGTTACAATTTAATTCGAAAATTTATCAAATTAGAGTTTATTTTTCTTCTATAAAATTATCTAAAACATTCGATATTTGGAATACACTGAGAATGTTGTTTAGGGAACATCCATAAATCAAGATAATTCTTTTATTGACTAAAAAACATCAAAAAATCATTTTCTTGCATTGCACAGTGGTCCAGATCGCAAAATTAAGTGGAAAATTGATTTTCCAGAAAATTGTGAAGATTTGGAGCTTTGAAGAGTTGTTGTAAATGAAAAGAGCAACTTTTGGTTTGGTGAAAATTAGGGTGGTTCACGATTAGGATGATTTTGGAAATTTTACTTATTAGGAATATTTTTGGGTTTTCTTTATCTCCTTGAAAGTTTGCTTGCCAATTCAAGCAAGTCTGTAGTAGACACCAACATTTCATCTCGTAATCTACGCCTTCTAGGATCAAATTTGTAGAAAGCATCTTAGCAAACCTTCAACAATTAGTTTTTTCAACGTGGCAATTCAGGGTTAAGATTTAGAGAAAAGTGATATTTGGGGCACTTTTAGAGCAGCATCTTAAATTGCATCTTTTTCACCTTAAAGTGACTGTTACTTTTGGCCTTTAAATATTGAAAAATAAAAATGTTTGTTTTTTAGTGAGGGACCATCCACAAACCACGTGGACACTTTTTTGGAAATCCCAACACCCCCCCCCCCCCCTCCATCGTGGACAATTTCCATACAAACAAAATCTTTTTTATATGGAGCGTGGATAATCATCAAGCCACCCCATTTGCTTTCTACAAATTTGGTCGTAGAAGGCGTAGATTACGAGATAAAATGTTGGTGTCTACTACAGACTTGCTTGAATTGGCAAGCCAACATTCAAGAAGATAAAAAAACCCCAAAAATATTCCTAATAAGTTAAATTTTCTAAATCACCCTAATCGTGAACCACCCTAACTTTAAACCAAACCAAAAGTTACCCCATCATATTTATAACAACTCTTCAAAGCTCCAAAACTTCTCATTTTTTTGGAAAATAAATTTTTCACCTAATTTTGCGATCTGGACCACTGTGCATCGATAATTATTTTTTGCATCTTGGACTTGTTTGGAAAAAAATATTTTGAATTTTGGTCGGATTCTGATGTACAGTACCGAAAAAATATTTTGAGGCTAATTTTTTTTTTGAAATTAAGGTATGCAATGCAGTCATTTCAAGTTTTTTTTCCTTCCCCCCTCCCCCACAACCAAAATTTCCTTTAAAAATCAAGGGTAAACAAAATTATGGGATTTAAATTACATTTTTATTTAACAAACTTGTAAAATCGACTGCAAATTATTCAGAATGCATTACAAAATGCTTGTTTATGTTTTTTTTTTAATAAAAAAAAGATTTTTTAATCTGTCACCAACTTTGAATTTGGGACCAGACGAAAAAGCTTAAGAAAAATAATGTTTTCATAAATATATTGTTATTTTGCTATTTTTTGATGGTAGCAAAACTGTAATGATCTATAAAGCATTTTTTGAAATTTATCGCCTAAAATTTTTGAAAATGAGGCTAGAAATTGTTTTTTTTATTCCACCTCGTTTGATTACATCCCGAGTCAAGGGACATTCATTTTTGAAAAAAGAAATGTAAAGAAAAGCAAAATAACAAGCAACATGATTTAAAAAAATAACAACACCTAGTGCAAATAATAGGGTGACAATAAAAAAAGGTTTTTTTTTCTGAATTTTGAAAGTTTTTAAGAAAACTCAAAGTAAATTTTCTGATCATGAAAAAAAAAATCAGAAATTAAATGAGCAGTATTTTTAAAAACCGGAAAATTTAAATAATAATTATTTGTTTTGCAAACAACCTTTTTAAAAGAAAATTCTACTCTAAGTCAAAATAAGAGAATTTGATAACTGTTTAAATTTTGTTTTCCAAAACAGTTTTTGTTTCAAAATTTGCTTATGGCAATTTTCCAACCTTTCAAAACGGTAAATTAGCATATTTTTTTTTCAAAAAAAATATAACAGAATAATATTATTATTTAAATACAGATTTTTGGAAATTAATTGTTTTTTTTATATGAATATTCTAAAATATTTTAAAATATGAAATGTTTAGGCACAAATTCGATCGGATTTTTTTATATTTGTAATTTGGCTAAAAGGCAATTTTTTATCTTTCACTCGTGTGTACATAAATGATATGTAAAAAAAATTCAACATCTGCATCTTTATAATGAATTCTCTGATCGGTTTGGTGTGATTTGAAAAAATATGCACGCTTAAAAAAACTAGCATTTTTAAAATTCTTTTGACCAAATTAGTTAAGGCCGTTGCAAATATTTTTCAAAGTTCATGTCGTCCCCCCCTTCAAAATCGGTCCGAAAAATCAGGAAGCAACAAAAATATTTTTTCAAAAAACTTCAAAATTTTAAAGGAAATAGAAGTCTAGCCAACTGAAAACCATTAGAAATGCATTTCCTGCGTTTCAACCCATATTTAGCATGTCTGTGATCGATCAAAAATATTTTTAATTTTTGTGAAATTCCAATGTTCAGCACCGCAAAAAGTTTTTTTTTCGACAAAAAAAATCTCTTCAATACTTGGATATTTTGAAAACTAATGATTGCAAAACAACTGGCCAGGTGTAAAATGCATTTTAAAACACTTTTTTCATTCAAATTTTGAGACCATGGCTTGTTATTTAAATTTTATATATTTTTTTATTTTTTTGCCCCCCCCCCCCCTCGACCCCGACCAGAGTCGAGGGACATAAACTTGAAAAAATGTTTGCAACGGCCTAAATTGCACAAAAATGGAATTTTCAATGATTTTTATTTTGGGTTTGTTTTGGATAACTAAATAAGTCATCTTTTGATATTGCCATAATTTAAATTAAAGTTAGTTTTCTCATGTTATTAAATTTTGAAAAATGTGGAATTTATATTTTATGAGTGTAAACAAAAAGCGTTCAATTTAGCATAAAATATCTCAGGAAGGAATGGGCGAATTTTAATGTCAAAATATGCAATTTTAATAAATTTTCTGATCTTTTGGGTAAACATATCTTCAAAATAGTAAAATGAGATCCTACATTTGTTGGTTGTATTGGAAATACAAAATTCGGCAAGTCTGAGATTTGGGACCATGAAAAAAGGGCTCTTTTCACACATTTTGCAGGGTTTGTTGAAATAATTCTTCGAGGGATCTAGAGCAACTATATTTTCTTCAGATAAGTCGCTAATAATTGATGGATTCATGCCGTCAAATTTCTTTTAAATATGCCTTGAGGAACTTTAACTTCCATATTTGGCAAAAATTTGACCTTCAATAAAATGCTTCCGAATCTCAAAATCCAAGTTGGATGACCGAATAAAAATCTTTTCTATGTACCAGGACGTCATGTCATGAAAATTCAGGAAAAGATTGCCCGGATACAAATTAGGAAATAAAACACTGCTAAATTTTGACTATTTTTTTAATAAACTATTAATTACCTAAAAGGTTTAACAAAAACCATTTTCACATGGAAGTTTCTTTCCATGAGATTTTGCTGGAGACGCATGGTGTTTTAAATTCATACACCTCAAAATTATGTTCATGAATACTAGCATTTTTGTAAGATGTATGCCTTACGACCAAGTTATTTACCCAACTATTTCGTAAGATGCAAATTTTGATGGTGTTCCTGCTATTTTTTAGTGAAATTGTGTTGATATTGATTTATATTGTACGTTATAAATTAAATTAACCAAAATTTTCACCCCCTTCTCCAAGGACGAACCCACCATCGTGTACGCCGAGCTGGAGCTGAAACCGTCCGAGCACAGCTACGTCGCCAAGCCAGAGTCCACGGAGTACGCGGAAATTCTGTACGTCCAGAAGCCCGGTGACTCGGGCAACGACGGCGCCCGGATCCCCGTGGTGGTCACCGGCGGCTCAGACGCCACGCCGGCCACCGACGGTGACCGACCTGCCTCGACAACAACAGCTGCTGCTTCCAGCGAGAAAAAGTAATCCGCTCCAATCAAGCTAATTTCTTGCTTTTCCGCCCGTCCCTTCCCCTTGTCTCTACAGTTAGAGGGGGGTGGGGAATAAGTCGTCGTTATCTTCATCGTTATCATCAACATGCCACCCACGCTGTTGCCGTCCAGCATCCGGGGCTGATTCCGCCCACACTTTTATATTTTTGTACTTCTCAAGTATTATCGCTTAAAGGTAGATAAATCGTAAACAGATGAAATCGTACGCACAGAGAAGGAGCTTGACAAGACTGCATTTAGCATCAGCACAACACAGTGAATCTCCTTAAATTAGCTCCTGAAAAAAGTAATAATAAAAAGCAGAAATTTAATTAAATTGTAAAGCGAAGAAGGTGGGCACTTGCCATCACAGTCAGAGAATTTAAGTAAAGAATAAAAAATGCAATTTACGAAGAACGTACTTTTAAGAGATTTCGTAATTTTGTCGTACTTAATTCAGTTTGTAAGAGTCGTTAAAACGTGGACGTGAGTGACAGCTTTGCGCAAGAACAGTACAAGAAGTGAATCACCAATTTGAAGAGGAAGAAGAATCGTTGCTTTAGAGGAAAGCTTCAGTGTTTTTTTATTGTAATCTTAAGGAAAATAAATAAACATAACTTTTATCAAATTTAAAATTATTGTTTTCAATTCAAAAGCTATAATAATAATTCAAAAGTTCTAAAAAGCTTTTCCCTCAAAAAATCAACAAAGCATCACTTTAAAAGCTTTTTCCCTCGAAGCCATCGCCACCAAACATCGCTGTCAACACTTGCATCAGCCACGTGAAAGCCACGTGCTCCTCGTATATTCAAAAGCAATTTTACGCTAGACTGGTTCGTAAATATTTATGCATAATAATCCTGGCTGCTGCTGCTGCCGCGGGGTCGGTCGTCGTCACTCGCGCGACTGAGGAGAGAAGCTTTTTTCTGGTTTGTTTGGCGTGAGCTTTTCCTCCCTCGGGGGCAGGGGAGCAAAGTATGATGTGCTACTACGCGACGCGGTTGTAACTAATTTGAATGTACAACTAGAACGGAGGAAAGGTGACGTCGTTGAAGGAGTCGTCGTCGTCGTTGTTGGTGATGATGTTTAACAAGCAGCGTAAAATGTCGTTGCTCTTTTTCGTCATACATTCAGGAGGAAAAGCTGTTGAGGTAGGTTCTTTCATTTTGAGAGCAATGAAGCTTGTGATGATTGGCAGCAGCCGAGTATATTTTGTATTTTTTTTCTCAAAGCTTTCTGAAATTTAAATTTAGAACACATTTCTATCACAAGAAACATGAAATTTTGGGAAAATCACGAGATTTCCTAAAAAATATTAAATTTTCCTATTACGTTCTTATTGAATATTTATTTTTTAAATTTTATATGTTGAATATCAATTTTCATTGTAAGCTTTTGAACATGTTTATCATATTATTAGCAATATTTTCAATGAATATACTCCATGCCTTCAAAATAAGGAATCACAAAATATTTGAGCAATTGAAAATAAACTGATTACTAATTTTTCGATATAAAACTGTCAATTCTCAAAAAAGATTTTTTACCGAATTCGGTAGTTGAAAAATCAGCAAACTTTTGATCGGTAAACCATCTGTCAGAATGAACAAAATTTTACCGAATTTCGGTTGTATGATGAACAATAATGAACTGCACTACCAAATTTCGGTAAATTTTTATCGAATTCGGTAATTTTCAGTTTACAGATCTGTTCAGCAGTTCAAAATTCGGTAAACCTTTTCGAATTCAGTAAAAAAAATCTTAGTGTGTACTGAAACTATAAAATTTCATTATTTTACAATCTTAATTTACAAGAATTTTGTCTCATCTAAAAAAAACAAAACAAAATAAAAAACTTGAATTGTTCCAGATCTTCTATTTTTATTTCAAATCGGTTTTTTTAATCACGGAAAAAACTTTAAACCGGAGTATTTATCTTTTAGAAACTTCCTAATTTTTTTAAATTCGAAGTGGAAACACCTTCAAACGGTTTGAAATGCTGTCTCTTGTTTTTTTTTTATTATTAGTATCCTTTTAAAGGGTTAATTTGTAAGTTATTATCGCTATTTTTTTTAAATAAAAATCAATTACAAAGCTAGTGTATTTGTAAAAAGTTGCATTTTAACTGATTTTTAAAAGTTTGCTTAGATAATTTCTCTAAATTTGGTCATAGAAGGCGTAGACTGTTCGATAAAATGTTGATGTCTTTGCCAAAGTTGCTTGGATTACCAAGCCCACAAATTTTTTAGAAGACAAAAAATCCCAAACATATTCCTGAAAAGTTAAATCTTTGACCACCCTTATTTTCAATCAAGCCAAAAGCTATCCCTTATCATTTGCAAAAAGTGTTCTGAAGACACCAAAGCTCCACTTTTGGGAAAATCCATCTTCCACTTAATTTTGCGATCTGGACCACTGTGCAATGAGGTAAAATAAGGTACCGGAGACATGCTTTTTTGATTTTTTTTTTGAAAGTTTTATTAAAAAAAAAACTAAAAAATTGAGCTATACAAAATTTCAAAAATCAATTGTAGTTGCATAATTTGTAATCGAAAATGAGTTCAAAACATATTGAAAAAGTGCAACGGTCAAAATATAGACATTTTAAGGCATTTTTTTTTTCGAAAAAGTGTTTAATATATTGCAATTTAAAAAAACTTTATTAAGGAAAAGCACCCCTCCAGTGAATATTTTTGATAAGCTGAGAAAATTTTCTTAAAATTTTGCTTATAGTTGGATTTGTTTTAGATGATCGAAAATTGCATCTTTTGAGCTATGAAACTAGTTTGTCAAAATATATTTGGCAGCGTTGCAAAATATTTTATTTTGTGAAATCAAATTTTCAATCCAAAAATACTGTACATAATATTTTATATCGTGCACCGAATTTATAGCCACTGCAAAATCATTTTTGGTTGATAACGTGACCTTAAAACCTTGAAAAATTAAATTGGAGGAATACTTGCAAAGCCTAGAGTATACAAAGACAAAAAAAAAGTTTTTTAGAAAATCGTTGAAAAAGAGGAATGATCTAATTGGCATCAAACCTGAGTTTTCTTTTAGCAATCGATTAAAAAACGTTTCCTCCAAGTTTGGCTCGATTCTATCAAGTAAATTAAGTTGACATGGATTGACCAATTTTCAATTTATTTAAATTAATTTCATTTTTTTAAATAATTGAAATTTGATAAACATTGACTCCAAGCAAAGATAAAAATACAAAAAAATACTCAAGGAATTATAGATTTCAATTTGAAATGTTTTTTTTTTTTCAAATCTAAGTATTGCTTTTGTACAAATTTTCGAGTAAACGAATTTAAGCTACACAGTAAAAGTTTTTTGAAACATTTTGTGCAATATGTTCTCATATTTTTGCTCTCAGATATAATAAATTCAGATATTTGCCTAAGATTTAATATAAACTATATTCCTTTTTCGCATAAATTGATGAAAGTTTCGTTTACTTTTAAAACTGGATTTTTTTCGAATTGGTCCGAATTGGGGACATCTATCCATTTTGACAATGTGCATTCCATTTTCGCAAATTTTCCATCACCTGAAACTACAATTCCATCAAAACATCGGAAAAAAACCCGCTCCTTTCCACCATTTGCATAGTCATACAAACTCACAAGCGCCATTCAAATACGGCAGCTAGGTGGCCCTTCACCACACTTTTGGCATTGCCCCAAACGGTGCCAATTTTCAGAACCGGGGTGCCCTCCAGAACTCCAACCAGGGCAGCAGAAGAGTGGTGAAAGGTAACACATGTTGTTGTTTGCTCCTGGAGAGATGCATCACCATCACATACATGCTTGGGCACTAGTGCAACTGAACGAGCTGGCTGGCTGACGGTGACTGTGTGTGAATAATTTATGAGCTTCTGCTTACACTACATTGGTTCTCGATTGAGGGGACTTTTTTTCGAAAAAAAAGGATGATGCTGTAGGGTTCGTTGATAGAAGGTATAGGGAATGGTCATGTTTTCACTTAAGTAACTATTTTATTTGTAAGAAATTGCCATTAAACTTATTGTAATACAAGAAAAATTGAGTTATTCTTCTTTAAGAACGTTAATATAATGAATCATTTCGTCTGGTTTTTATTTCTCAACAACGCTATATTACAATTTCAACGTTAAACCATCACCCTTAGCTCTACTTCAGAATTCAGCTGCAATCCATCAACGGCAACTAGCAACGTACCACTTGGTTCTAAATGCTACACACATTGCTCTACTTCAAATACAACATCACTTCCTTCTAACAGTAAAAAAAAATATAAAGTTATTAAAATAGTTTAATTTTACTTTTTAGAAAATTATATAGTTGCAAACTATAAAAATATAAATTCGATTCTTTTTTATAAATTTTATTCCAATTTTTGTTGCTGTTTCAACATTGAACCATTCACTCCCAACATCCAATGGAAGTCGTTTATTCATCGTGAAGAAAAAAAAACAGCAAAAAAAAAAATCACGAATCCAGGCGCATTTCTCCCTTCGAGAGCTAGCAAAAATTTACATGAATCCCTGTGCCCTATTCCTAGTTCATCATCGTTCTCGCCATCATCATCGATTGCACTCACACACTCGTCATATGGCGCTGATGTTTATCCATCGCTCGTCCATAACGCTCCGCCATTCATCTCGTACCCCCGTGCGTGTGTGAGTGTGCTCTAGAGCTAGTGAGTGTGGAGGGGAAGAAACAGATCGTTTGCAATTACTTTACATTGCCATTCGGCAAACAAATTACTTTCTCTGCGATTATTTATGGGGTGCATGATCGTGGCACGCGGTGATGGTCGAAAAAATATGGAAGCGTTAGGACGGTTCAAATATTTGTTTTTTTTTTGTGTATCAATTTTGTTTAAACCTTGCTTTTTTGTACAATGTCGCTGATTATTTTGTTTATTTTCTTCATTGAAGACATATTCCAAAGGATAGTTTGTCTTAAAAAAATGTTTGTTCTATTGCTCTAAATATTTTTTTTTTAAATAATGCTGTTACAAATATTTTTCAAAGTTCAAAATCAGTCCAAACAATAAGGGGGCATATACAAAAATCAATTGACTTCAAAATTTCAACGTTATTTTTTGAGCAATCAGCTCTGAACAATTTAAAATGCATTTCTCTGCGTTTATACTAATTTTCAACATGTTTGAATTAATTTTAAAATATTTTGAGTTTTAGTAAATTTTTGATGTACAGTACCGCAAAAAGTTTTATTTTTCGCAAAAAGAATATTTTTGCCAAAACTTGCATGAAATCTAATCAACTTTACTGCTGTAGGTATAATGTATTATTCAAGCCATGTTGCATTAAAATGTAGAAGTTTAAAAAATATTTGCATCGGCCTTATGCATTCTTAGAAAAATATAAAAAAAAACACATTAAATAATATTGAATCAAATTAATTATGAAAAAGGTATTTATAAAGAACAATGTAAATTATGTTTGAAGATTTTGTCTCCGTTCCTTTCGAATTTCCTTAAAATAAGGCTTGAACAATTTTTGTTTAAGTTTTCGTCGAAGTCGACCCCAAAAATCAGGTGGCAAACTAAATATATTTTCAAAAAAAACTTCAAAATTTCAATGGAAATTTTAGTGCAATCCCCTGAAATCAATTTAAAATGCATTTTTTTCTATGTTTAGTAACGGCAAAAGTTTTTTTTTCGCTAAAATCTTACATTTTTTGAAAACTTATGATAGCAAACTAAAGAATTAGTGTTAAATGCATTTTACGTGCTTTTTATTCAAATGTTTATACATTTTTTAATTTGTTTATGTTTAGCCGTAGTTTAAGTGTTTTGCCGTAGCGAAACTGTTATAGAGATAATTTTATAAAATAAGCATTTATTCAATTTTTTTCATGTAAATTTTAATCTGGATAAAACTTTATCGTGCCTTCCGTGTTCCCATGCAAGCCATTCTTATAAATACTTTTTCCATATTGATTTTCTTATAAACTTGGTAGCTGTGGTAGCAAAAATGGAATGAGAAAATTCAAAAATCAGTATTTTCTGAAAGAAGTTTTTGATCATCAAATCCATCAAAATAAATTTATGGAAAATGGCTGGTTTTTTCAATCATATTGATTAACAAAAATACACTATTAATCATTTTTTATGTTTAAGAGACATGCAATTCCTAGATTGACATGAAATTTTTGATTTGAAAAAAAAAGTGAATTTCCAAAAAAGCGAAATAAGGACCATTTTGTTTGAATTCATTCTTCTAATGTTTGATATAACATTGACAATCTTCTTCTAATGTTTGATATAACATTGACAATCTTCAAGAACACGAGAAAAATTTCGATAAGTGTTATAAAGTTATAAAATTATGTTATAGAAAACAAAATCGTAAAAAAAAACTTAAATTTTTCAATCAAATTAGACGTGCAACCACCTGAAACCAACTTATCAGTTGGATTAAAAAAGTTTTGAAATATTTTGAAATTTTCAAAATTTTTATTTTCTGACAAAAAGTTTTTTTTTTGCAAAAAAAATAAGGTTTTTACGTCAAAACTTACAATTTTGAATATTTATGAAACAACAACTGTGCTGCATCTAAAATTAAGTCCGTCCCATATGTAATTCCGTCAATTACATTCAAAATCATGTGAACTATCAGGAAAATCAATAAAATTTTGTAGTTTATTCCAGAAAACGGTGGCAAATTTCACTTTTTCGTGAAATCCTAACGCGTAGCCTTATGTTGTTGTTGTTAATTTTTTTATTTCCGGCAGCTTTAACCTTTCGGTCATTCGCTGCCCACGTAGCCTTATGGGCGGGACAAATTTGCTTTGCGTTTTTCTCGGCTTGCTGTTTTTACATATGAGACGGACTAGATTAGAGCGGCAGTGTACAAATAAAGTATTTTAAAAAAACTTTTTTCATTAAAATGTAAAATCTTTGCCAAACAATTTGAAATTAATTGTTTTGTGCCCTCAGCCAAAGGAAAGGGATATAAACTTTGAAAAAGATTTGCGGTAGCTTTAATTGAAAAGACTTATTATCGAGTTCAAAAGATTTTATTTGAAATAAACACGTTTTCAATGCATTTTTTTATTTTTTATTTCGTACTTTGATAAATCATATTGTAATTACTTTCATTATTTTTAGGACTGCATGTTACTCCTTATCTCAACAACTGATTGAACATACTTTGAAAACTTTTAGAAATGATATTTAAAGTATCTGGATAACCATATAGATAAAGAAAAACATTACTTTATCCACCTTAAGGTGGTTGGTGCCTTCCTCGCATTCATAAAGTGAATACTCTACACAGCCTCAAGAAAGTGTATAAATAACACTTATTTTTATCAAAATATCTGAGATCCGGCCTCAAAAATGTGTATTAAAAACACTAGAGTACTTATAACTTTTTATGGGGTTGTCAGATCTTCAATCATTTCAACGCGTTGGAAAGGTCTTCCAAATACCTTCCCAAAAACGTATAGCATGATGGGTTTTCTTACAAAAACAACTCTTTTTACAATCTTCCGAAGTTTAGCTAAAATCGTTTTTTTAGCATAACTTTTGAAGTACTTTTCTAAACTTCATAATATTAACTCGAATGGATTGAATGAAATGATTCTGAATCGATAGGTATATGTGAAGGTGGGTCTACGAGGTCAAATAAAGAAGTTCTTCTTTTGAGTGATTTTATAGCCTTTCCTCATTGAGGTGAGGAAGGCAAAAAAGAATTGAAACATGCTCTAGATTTAAGATTATTAATATTTCAACTAGTATCAGAAATTGTCAAAAAATGGGTGGGCAAAAAAAATAAAAAAAAATATAAAAATTGAAATTACGAGCCATGGTTTCAACATTTTAACGAAAAAAAATGTTTCAAAATACATTGTATACCTATCCAGTAGTTTTGCCATCATTAGTTTCCAAAATATCTAAGTATTGACGAAAAATTTTATGTATTGCGAAAAATAAAATTTTTGCGGTGCTGTATAGTGGGACCATCCATAAACCACGTGGACATTTTAGGGGGGGGGGGGGGGGGTATGGCGATTGTCCACGCTCCATACAAAAAAGATTTTTTTTGTATGGACAATTGTCCACGAGGGGGGGGGGGGGGGTTGAGATTACCAAAAAAAGTGTCCACGTGGTTTGTGGATGGTCCCAGTGCAATTTCGTAAAAATTCAAATCATTTTTAAACAAGCCCAAACATGCTAAATATGATTATCAATGCAGAAAAATGCATTTTACATTGTTTTCCGTTGATTAAATTTATATTTTCATGAAAATTTTGAAGGTTTTTGGAAAAAAAAATTTTTGCCTCCTGATTTTTCAGACCAGTTTTTAAGGGGGGCGACATAAACTTTGAAAAATATATATAAAATATAAAATGGGATGCAAAATATTACAAAAGGACCTTAAGTATCTATTTGGATAAATATTTTTTTTTTGAATATGATAAAAAGAACATTGAACAAATTGCCAACAAAAAAAATTTGAACCTGTTTGAAATTTCCACACAAAGTTAAAAATCATTATTGGGATTGTTTTAAATCAAATAAATGACCCAATCCACATTTTAGTAAAATTAAGTCATACAACTCTTTGAACTAGTCTGCTCAACGCCACTAAGCCCAAAATGAACCTAGAGACCAAACTTTACCACTCCAAAACCCCATCCACTTGGGGAAATGTAGAAAAAAAGCTTTCCCAAATCGCACCGTGAGCAAAATGCAGATTTTTTCCCCAATCCTCTCCTTCACAGAGTCGAGTGAGGTGGAAAGCTGCTGCCGGCTGTTTGTTTGAACGATGGCCAATAGATTGCTTGCGTGTGTGTGTGCAACGTGCACTGGATGTGTGAAATATGACTTTTCCCCTCTCGACCTCCTCCAAATTATTGCGGGAAAACTGATGCAGGGTTGGAAAAGCCTCGAACCATATTGGTGAACGAAACTTTATCTTTTTTTGGGGTATTTTCAGAAGTTGTTTTCGTGAAAACAGCATTCGACAAATTTTTAAATAATTCCCCCAAGTGTCTCATGCGATTTTTTTGTGAATTTTTTGGCCAACCCTTCAAAAAAGGATTATTTCCGTTTTTGTTCGAATTGCGAAGCTTTTCCAACGCTGACAACCCCAGCTTTTGCCCGGAGGTTCTAGGTTAGTAATAGTCCTAATGGTGTTATATTTGGCGAATTTTTCAACAAATCGTTTGTTTTTCGCCCTGGTTGAAGGGGCACAGATTAATAAATGCCATTCATTTTTCGACGGAACGTGCCGTGGGTTGATTTTTTTTCTTTTTTTTTCTGCGAAAGAATATGCGAGTAATTTGTTTGGAGTGATTTTTTTTCTGTTCGGGGGAACGGTAACAGCTACGTCGTTGTTGATTGATGGAGAATTTTAGAAACGAAACTTGATTGACGACTGATGTTGGCAAAAATATGGAAAGCATTGTTCGACGGAAGTAGGGAAATGAATCTTCTGGCTTAGAGGATAGAATCCACTTGTTTGGAGGAAATATTTCAGTGATATCAATATTTCATGTCGCTTAAGGTAGATGAGTTTTGTGACGTTGATTGCTACCTGCCATGAATCCTTCCTTGGTCCGTTCATGTTAACAAAATTATAGGAAAATTAAATACAAAAATTGCTCGTGAAAAATCGTATTACTCAAAACTTATAACCAGGATTTCCAACAAGTCACTTCAAGTGTCGTTTCACATTCTTTCCAGTTCACTGTGATATCCCGGCTAATGGCCAAATCATGTTCTCCTTTTACGCTCTCTCTTATCAAAACGTTGCCATTTTCCCCCACCTTCTTTATGCTCCAAATGTGCATTTTTGGTGTTATCCTATCCGTTTTGGCAGCTTCAGTTAAATTTTAAACCACCCTCAGCTCTCCCCCACCCCTTTCCCTTCTCTTCTTCAATTGAGTAGCTTGAAGCACTTTCCTAGTCTATTTTCCCCACGCCAGAATGAGATCATGTTCACAATTTAACTTTATGCTTGTCTGGTCAGTTTTTCATGCAGGGAAAGCTTTTTTTTAAATTCCAATCTCCTTCACTTTTCTCTCTCGCCACACATGCACTCACACACACAGAGATCGTAATGTGCGGTATTTCCGCTTCCACCAGCTTTCCCTCGCCTCAATCCCAAAAAAGCTTGGATGACTTCTGGTTCTAAAATGTAGTCCCCCCACCCCTCTCAGACTCTTCTTGGCCCAGTTTAATATCGATACTAAAACGAAAGAGAGGCGATGCAGCTAGCAGCAAAGTTTAAACTATCTTTTTGGGTGGTTTATGTTTTTTTTGCTATCCTCTCTCTCAAGAAGCTACAGTTTTCCCATCGTTTGGTCAAATTTTAGAAATTGATACCACCACTGAATAGGGTGTGCTGTTGCACAGTGTATCCCCGTTAGTCAATACATTGGACAATAGAGCTATTCTCTTGCTTTTCGCAAAATTTATCGTGATTTGAAATTTGTGTTTTTTTTTTCATATTTGGAAGAAATTATGTTCATCGATTCTGTATGCCGAAATAAGCATTTTTGCATTTTCCATACAAAACTTGGGAACTGACCATACAAAACGTATATGAAAATGTTCGAAAACCCGTACCTTGAGGAAGGATTTTCCGATCGATTCGGTATCTTCGGCAAAGTTGTAGGTTTTTATCCTTACAAAATAATCCTTAAACTTTATTGGGGCATTTCAAATTTTATTTCAAGTTATTGTCATTAAAATTCAATTTTGATTTTTGGTTTTGTCACTTCCAACATTTTCCAAATAATCATGGGACAAAAAATAAAATTGCGAAAAATTCAAATGTTCATAGCATAGCAGAGCATTGGTGTCTACCCGTAGCTGCTACTTCGTTATTGACCAGGAACCCCAAACATTGCTCCGTGGACCACAGATGAAAAGTAGGAACCAATCATCACCCCTTCGCAATTTTCAAAGGTCCCTATCGTGCTGATCAATACCGACGCCGGCCACGACCAGTGGTAAGACACGGGGAAGTGGATGGGAATGTTAGCCGATACTTGAGTGATGGGACCGCCAAATCGACTGCGTCTCCGACAAAGTATCACATGAGTTTTGAGGGGTTACTAAGATGGGTATGAGGTCAAGATTCACTGTGGTAGGTGATGCGACCATGAGCAATTTGTTTACCGGTTGAAATTTTAAAAATCTTAGGCAGCCGGCTGCGGAAAGATACCTATCTAGGGATTTAAATATAGTATTAATTCGACCGCGATTCTCCAGAAATTCTCCGTCGGCGTGCCTTCCGATCAACGGTAATGTAGGAAGGGCTTCATACATTAAAATTATTTTATATCATAAGTCTTAAAACATATCCGTCGACGTGCCTTCCGATCCTCGATGATATGGAAAGGACTTAATCCAGCAATACGACTTGCTTGTCTCAAAAAACAAAAATCGGATCGTTTCTATCGAAAACTATATAAAGAGAACAAAAATAAAATTCATCGGCCAACGAACGCGCGAACAAAATATACACAAATAGCGACACAAAAGAGACGGAAAATAACACGAAAAAACAGGACTGCGCGTCCCCACAGGCACCGCACTACTGATCAAATTGCGGAAAATTCAAATGTTCTTTGAAAAATACGTGTAAAAATTATTGTTAACTATTTGAAAGACATTGTTCAACGTTTGCTATTGAATAGGGCTTTTGTATACATTTTACAAATTTTGAATTTTGGGATTACGGAAAGAAGAGGCTTGAGGAAAAAAAGCTCATAAGTTCAATGATGTTTTGCAAATTTACGGTAATAAGTTAAGTTTTTTTTACCGGAGCCGAGAACAAAAGCTAACTAGATTGTTACTAGCTTAACATTCTTCGACTTTTTTTTGAGTATTAGAAGACCAAGTTTGCCAATCTTTGAGCTATAGCGAATCACGGACGTTTTCTATTTCGGTCTAGTTATTTTTTGATATACCTAACTACAAAAAATTGGTTTCCAAAAATTTTTAGAATTTCATTTGCAATCAAAAAGTTCAATTGAAAATTTTAGGTATATTTTTTTTTGAAAAAATTACATAGTTTGAAACGTCTTTTTTTCAATCGGGGAAAAAAATTTCTCTACAAGTTTTGCAGCTTAGCTTAGAGACACATGTCTCCACCTATGAACAAGTTGCGTTAACCTATGACTTGTTGAAAAAAAATGTGTTTTTACCTTAAAAATCATTTTTTTGATAAAACTTATGCCATATTCAGATAAGACATTTTTTTGCAACATTTTTGTTTTTATTTGTTTGTTTATTTCATTGAAACTTAATTCTTGCAATCATTTTTTTTAAGGTCTAATGGGCAATATATTTTATGATTTTTGGGTATTTTTGGAATCATCCTTATCAGGGGGATTCAAAAACACTCAATAAGCAAGAATTAAAAAAATGGTTCATTTCTTAATCACCCCTGAATTCTTAATCGAAATCCATTGAAATGATTTTCATTGTCAAAAAATATTTTTAGGATCACGACTATCATTTCAAAAATACGAACTTAAATGTTTTAAGCCATTTTAAAATGTTATGTTTTAATTATGAATTCTAAACATTTTTTTCAAGGACATAAAAAATGATCCTTTGCAATGGCTAGGGGAAAATGTTATACGATAAAGGATCTTTCAATGATTATCAAAACGTATCATGGAATTTGAAAAAAAAAAGTTAAAATATTTTTTTAATGTAGGGGAAATTCTTGTATGTTTGGCAGGTTAGGAAAAAAAAAAACGAAAAAAACGACAGGTTAGGAACACGCTCCTAATTCCATTCAATTTTCTGATTTTAACTATTTAAACAACTTATTTTGCATAACTTTTGATAGAAACTTGCTTGCTCACTTCTTATTGAGCTATTTATGACTTGATTTCAGTTGAAAACGCTTTTAATTACACTTAATTGAATGTCAAAGTTCTGACCTGCCAACATTAGAGGCACGCTGGAATTAGATGCCATTCCCCTATTTGTGCAATTTTGGGTCAAATAAAACTTTAATCCAATCTTCGTCTTGGAAAACAACACACGCTTAAACTGTCTTTTTATAATATTGGGCTTGAATGTTTTTGTTTATTTTCACAAGTTGTGAATCACAACTCTACATTTAGATTTTTATTAGTTGTTAAAGTAAAGTTCATTTAACAATTTTTCATTGTGAAAAATAGTAAAAAATAATTAGCAGTACTTGCGCAATACATAAGGCAGTGTGTGTGTCTTTCTCCAGCTAATTTTATTTAAATAAAAAAAACCTGAATCATTTAGCTCTTAAAATACCCCAATTAAGGTATAATTTGTTAGATGATATAATCAAAAATTAGGATCTGAAAAAGTTTAGTTAATAATAAATTTACATAGCATTAAAATAAACGTTTCAAAAAAACTGTGAGTAAAATCCCATCAATTCAAATATTAAGTTTTTATGAAAAGTAGCATTTATGCATGCTAGCTTATTTTTAATAAAAAAATAACTTTAACCACCTCAAAGTCTTGTCCCTCTTTAGTTTAAGAAAATGTTGAAAAATGTCTGAAATTTTAAGAATATAAAATATTAACGCTGGAAAATTCACTTGAATAGTTTGTATCGCATGTGTTACTTATTTAATACAATTAAAAACCATCTACGCAAACTTTTCTCTTCTTGTTTTGTTTTAGTTTTTAAAAGTATTTTAGAAAGAGTTGTATCTTGTATTTGTATTAAATTTTGAAAAAATAAATTATATATATTGTTGAAAATATAATAGAATCTTTCTTTAGAGTTTTTTGTTTTCAGACATTTGTATTTTGCAGCATGATTTCACTGTTTTGTTCCTTGAAACACCTTTCAAAATATTTCCAAAACGAAGGTTCAGTACCTTATTAGTAGTTTTTTTCTAGTTTTTTTTTGCTCAATATCAATAATAATTCCTTCTTTGACTTCGACTATTGATCTGTTATGAAAGTTTTCATGAGCATAAGTTTATGTGGAGATTTTTGAATGATACATATTGGGTCATTTGTCTGCCTGTGTGGATCAATCGGACCGCGCATTGGACTCACAATCCAGAGGTCGCCGGTTCGAATCTCGGGGCGGACGCAAAAAAAATCTAAGTGTAAATATAGGTATTCGGTGCCCTCTCCCCGTGCTCATACCTTCACACTTAGGAGACCCGGGAGGCGGAGTCTTGTCGCAAAAAGAACGATACACGCCTGTGAATCCGTTGACGAAACCGCAAGGTTTAAGAGGGCCACATTATAAGGTGTTACGTCGATTCCGTTTCCGGGTCATTTAAAAATTTATTACAAATTCAAAAATCTCCAAAAACAATCAGAAGGCAAGAAAAGTTTTGTTGAATATTAAAACTACAATAACTATTGATTGTTAACTTTTTTAAATTTTACTGTGCAAAGTTTATTTTTGTATTTTTTTTTATCAAATATGGCACTTTTAGACCTTTGTAAATTTTGTATTGTGGGACACCCGTTAGGAAAAACTTTACGAAAAAAAGCATTTTGTGATACTTTTTGCTTCCAAATTTTAAAAGTTGGGCTTGACATTTCTTTCCAACTCCAACGTCCTTGACAAGAGCCAAGGGACATAAACTTTAGTTATAAAGTGTACCATATATTTTCAACCAACCATTTAATTACTTTTATTTTTTTTTTAAGTATATTAATATAGTGTCTTATTTATTTTCCCGTGTCCAGTCAAAATAATCGCATTTCCCGGTTGTCCGGTTCGGTCTCTTGTTCGACGTTTCAGAATCTCAGGGATTGGCATGGTTTTTTTTGCTGGGGCTCCCAGGTGAAGTATTAAGTCTTTAGGTTTTTACTACTTTCCCAGAATTTCAGACAAGAGGTGAGGAGCGCAAGAGGGATCGAATAACGGTTGAGAGGGGATAATATAATCGAACCCGCAAATTGCATCCGCTCCCAACTATCCCTGGATTGCCCAGGGTTTTCATGGTACCAGGCTGCTTGGGAAAGTCCGGGCAAGCTCACCCAAACTAATCGAGATTGGGTGGGAGGAGGACAGAACAGAACAGAACAGAACAACAGAACAAGAACAAGAAAATGATGGAAGTGAAAGGTTGGCAGTGGCACTAAAAACAGCGTGCAACTCCGAGCTCGTCTATGACCCTGGACCGGTTGAACCGGTTGGCAATAAAAAGCTCCTTTATACTCGTTCGCGTTCAACCCTAGCTGAAAAATGATTATATTTGATAAGTTTGTTGGTACGAGCCAACCCCATACTTTGAAGGAAAACACCGTTCCCAACAGCAGTAAAATTTTATTTCGAAGGTGATTTCCGCCTTTCCGAACAACCCCGGACACAGATCTCAAAATACATGTGAATGTTAGTTAAGTTTAATGGTTATCCTTTTCAACTGTTGTAGTTGCTCGTGTGGGGGAGCAAAAACGAACTTGGAAAACTTTGATGATCTTTTATGGGTGCACTTTGAGCTGACACAGAGGGGCGCAATGATGGTGGCGATGCTGAAGAAGATGCTTTGCTGCACAATCAGATAATTAAAAGTACTTGAAAGTTTTCTTATCACACTGGGTTGGACTGGGGTGGATAGTTGTTAGCAACGCAGTGAAGGATAACTTACTAATGTAATTGCAGGCGCAGGATGGATGGTTTCTTGATGGTTTACCTGGAAAGTAAATGGAAATAGTTGTTAGAACTAAGTTGAGGAAATTTCATTTAAATCTGATCACAATCGAAAAAAATGTAAAATTCTCAATCACAGGCAGTCTTGTCTAGCTCCAAATCATTCTGTTGATCGCCCGGCGATACAATGTCTACGAACTCACTTCAAATGCAAATCTAGCCTATTCAAGTGCAATTGCAACGCAGCTAGGGTTGTTCTACAACACCTAGCAATCACTCTCTCTCTCAAAACTAGAGGAAGAGGGGGACGGCGGAGGCAAATTCCTTATCGTTTTTGATGAGCGACCTTTAGCGCTTTCTCGCGCCCAGCACGTGAATGATTGAGTGCAGGCAGTTTAGTTGGATGCACTTGGCGGAGAATTGAATGCAAACCGCGCGCGCCCGGCCTTGTCTGGGAAATACGACGCGGAACTAGTAGGGGGTTTAGAAGATCTCTCGCGCATCAAAACAATTCGTTTGAGCTGGGTTGAGTTACAACGTCGTAGCCGGTCGTCGCGAGAAGATGTGGGTGGTTCTGGTGGTGGCTGGTTTGCTGGGGTCGGTTGCCGGGGAGCATCCGTGTACGGTGAGGTTTGGAGAAGGTCGCGATGGTGAGGTTATGGGTGTTGGAGTGCTGAACACGACCTTCAACGGGTTGGTGTACTGTGAATATCTGGGGATTCGGTACGCTGAGCCACCGGTTGGGGAGCTGCGGTACAAGAGTCCAGTGGTTCGAGAGCCGAGTGGATCCGAGGACTACAGCAAGCTGGGAAGCATCTGCGCCCAGTTGAACTCGATCGCGCAACCTACGCAAGTTGTGGGCGATGAAGATTGTCTCTTCATGAATGTGTACAGTCCAGCTGTGAGGGGTAGCAGTTCAGCGAGTAGAAAGTATCCAGTGATGGTTTACATCCATGGAGGAAGTTACGCCATTTGGTCACCACAGACAGACATGTTTGGAGTGGATCTGTTGATCGAGAGTGTAAAGTTTGATTACCTGTTGAAGAATACTAGTTAAAGTTGATCATTTCAGGAAGTGCTGATCGTGTCGTTCAACTATCGATTGTTTGTGCTGGGATTCTTACGACATCCAGAGTTCAACGTAACTGGCAATTATGGCTTGAAGGATCAACTAGCAGCTCTACAGTGGGTTCAACGGTACATCGAGGCATTCGGAGGTGATGCCAACAATGTAACCATAATGGGTCAAAGTGTAGGTGCTCACTCAGTGACCTACCATCTGTACCTGGAGCCGTTCCGAGGGCTATTCCACCGAGTAATTGCCATGTCCGGATCTCTGCTAGCGCCATCGGCCATGATCTACCAACCAGAAGACTACAACCATCAATACCTGGAATCGCTCCACATCCACACGCAAGATCAGCTGATGCACGTCCCCTTCAAAGATCTCTTCCAGTTCGACAACAAAAAGCGAAGATTCATCTTCTCCAGCATCGCACTACCAATCTTCTTGCCCACCGTTGAAAGCGCATCCGATCCGGATGCCCTTCTCACGCAACCCGCTCACGAACTAATACTCAACGAACCGGTCAACCAAGTTCCGCTGATGATCGGAATGACCTCCTCGGAGTTCCTTCCCTACTTCACCACCGCACGCAGCTTCTCGATCGAGGGCAACTTCCCAAACCGTGGAAACTCGTCCTACTTGGACGTGATCAAGCGGTTGATCTGGAAGGCCAACATTCTAGTGTACAAAGTTGATCCTGAAGGGACAGGCCAACACTTTTTCGGGAAGTTGTCCGACCTGTCCAACATGTACTTTCCCGTGAAGAGGCTTCTTAAGCAGACCAGCGAAAACGGTTCGTACGGAGCACCGATCTACTACTATCAATTTGAGTTTGATGGTCAGTTTGGAAAGTACAAGAATTCGTACTACAGAGAGTTCATCGATTTCAGTATTGCTGGTGCGATGCACGGTGATGATCTGGGCTATCTCTTTTCACCATACGTCGTGAAAGAGGCCTTGGCTAATCGCACTAAATTTGAGACCGAATGGAAAGTGACCGAAAGGAACGTAGAGCAGATCACCAACTTTATCAAGTTTGGGTTCGTATTCTACCACCCCTTCAAAATTTATACTGAAAATCGTTTTTTCCAGAAATCCAACTCCAAACTTCACCGACAACATCGAAGTCCTCTGGCCACCGTACAACTCAGGCGACAACGCCTCAGCCTTTCAGTATTTGAACATCAACGAACGGAACGAAGTTCGAGTGGACAACGATCGGTCGAACTTTGCATTCCAAGTTTGGAACACCATCCACAACTGTTTGTTCTACTTCGATTGCACTCCAGTGGACATCTTGCTGAAGAAGATCATCCAACAGCTGGAAAGCCGAGTAACAAAGCTCGATTTGGACAGTTTGTTCGACTACAATCAAGACAATTTAGCGTAAATTCCTTCTAGAACAATGTTACCTGTTAAACTGAAACCAGTCATAAACAATCATTAATCTTACTCCGAACGACAAAACGGACTGTATCATTTTCGAATATTTCCCGCATTTATGACCCCGAGGAAAGCGGGGCCAGTAAATCTTCCGGCCGCTCTGCTCGCTTTACTTGTAAAACGGCTTGACCCAGTTGTAAAATCAAGATTTCGCATTAATCACCCAGAGAGAACAGAAGTCGGCGGCAGATGGATGCTGGGAAAATTAGCTTTGGAGTAAACCGAAGAACGGTTCTAGCATCAAATAGGACGTACGGACTGCCAGTAGTAAGATCCTTCAAGAGATAAACGCTGTAGTATCGCTTGTGGTTCCCTGCAAAGATGGGACAACAACAGTCATCATCGGGAGACCGGCTTTGATGGTGGTGGGGAAGGGAGGTCGCGATTTATGGGCTCCTTAGCAAATTATTACGACAGATATGGTTGGCTTTTTGAAGACAATGAATTTGGTAGTCGTCTGCACTGTCGAAAAAGATATTGCTGTATTTGTATGAGCTTTTTTGGAAAAATTTGTTTGATCTGTAGACTTTTTTATTTTTTTCATAAACAAATGTTATCGAACCATAAAATACACGATCATGACGAATTAAATATTCAGCTATGAGATGATGCAACTGCATCTAATATTGACAACATGCACCATCTCTATGCATGTTCATGTTTCAACAGCTGTTTATGAACTCGCTTGCCTCAAAATGATATTATGAAAGAAAAGCTTATTTGACATCACTAACAGTTTAACGTTAAATGGGTGTAGAGAATAGGACAAATAGGAAAATAATTTAATATCAATATGATCAGCAAAATTGATGTTGATAAGAATAAGGTTCGTTTGCAGACTTTTTAATTCATTCGGGTATTTTTGGCATCACTGCAATTGTTTGCGAGAGAAAATTTTGACGTTTGAGGAGAGTGAGCGGATGCGATAGCGTTTGACGTTTGCCGTCAGAGTGAGAGCGCGCCTCTCGCATGATTCATTCTGTTGGATAAATTTGTAGATGACGGATGTGTGATTGTTTCAAGTTGTTTGGAAGAGTTGAAAAAGTAAACACTTTTGATTACATTTTACGTTTACTACATGGCATAGTCGGTAGGTGAGTATACTGTATTGCGGAGTAATTGTGGTAATGTGAAGGGGCGAATTACCCAACCAGCTAAAGAGAGCTGAAGAAACAGTTGGCGAATGCCCCAACAAGCTAAAGAGAGCTAACACTGAAAAAAAAGGTTGACGAATGCCTCAACCAGCTAAAGAGAGCTAACACAAAAAAAAGGTTGACGAATGCCTCAACCAGCTAAAGAGAGCTAACACAAAAAAAAGGTTGACGAATGCCTCAACCAGCTAAAGAGAGCTTGAATGAGAAAAAAGTTGGCGAATGCCCCAACTAGCTAAAGAGAGCAAAAAAAAAAAAAGAAAAAAAAAACAGTTGGTGAATGCCCCAACTTGTTGGCTTCACAAATATTATTTTTGTGTAAATCATGATAGGTTTTTGGGCGTAAGTTCCCAACAACGCTGATCTTGACCCTGAAGGAGGATTGAGAATACTTGAAATGATTAAACAGTTTACTAAAGTAAACATCTAAAAAAAAAAGAAAAACGTAGAGAAAAAAAGTTTTCAAATGAGTTTGAGAATTCAAGTTGAAGTCAAATCCTGACGGCCTTATAATTGTGTTGAAAATGAAATTACAAGTAATGTATGAGAATCGGTTTCAGAACTTCGATCAGTTTTGAAGTATCAATTGGGTTGAAAACTAGAAACCTACACAACTGAAGATTGAAACTCAAAAGAAGGAATAAATTAAAGTTATGTCAAACTATAAGATTTCATGAAGTGAAATAATGTGCAATTAATTTGAGAATATTGAAGTTACTATTGTTTGAGCTAGATCGAATGAAGATCAAAGAAGAAATGGATAAGAATGATTCTAAAATTGGTTTGAGAATTTTAATCAGTTGGCGTTACAATTTTAAGACACGGTAGGATAGAAACCTACACGCCTTTCAATTAAGCTGAAGATTGAAACTCAAAATGAAAAACAAGTAATTCTAAAAACAAAAAAACTTGATGGGGTTTAATAATTTGCAATAGATTTGAGCATTTTGAAATTATAATTGAGTTGAGCTAGAGAAAGAGAGAATTTCATAGGAGAAATAACGACAAAGGAAAAATATGAGGCTGAGGCAGTAGAATGTTCTGCAACGAGTTAGAGAAATTCAATCATTTTTGGAGTTACAATTTTAAGAAACGATAGGCTAGAAGCCTACACGCCTTATAATTGAGCTGGGGATTGAAACTCAAAAGGAGAAATAAATAAAAGTTATATCAAACTAGAATTTAATGAAATAGAATAATTTGAAATTAATTTGAGAATATTCAAGTTACAATTGATTGTTACAATGATTCTAAAATTGATTTGAGAATTTCAATCAGTTTGGCGTTACAATTTTAAGACACGGTAATATAGAAACCTGCACGCCTTCGAATTGAGCTGAAGATTGAAACTCAAAGAAGAAAAAAAAAAAAAAAGTAACTCAAAAAAAAACTTGATTGGGTTGAATAATTTGCAATAGAGCTAGAGAGAGAGAGAATATCAAAGGAGAAATGAATGACAATGTTTTAAAAGTGGAAGCAGAGGCAGTAGAGTGTAGAGAAATTCAATCAGATTGGAGTTACAATTTTAAGAAACGATAGGCTAGAAGCCTACACGCCTTATAATTGAGCTGGAGATTGAAATTCAAAAAGATGAAGAAATAAAAGTTATGGCAAACTATAAGATTTAAAGAAGCAAAATAATTTGCAATATTCAAGTTACAAATGATGAGCTACAGAGAGTGAATACAAAAAAAAAAGAGAAATGTATAAGAATGATTCTAAAATGGGTTTGAGAAATTCAATCAGTTTGAAGACACGGTAGTATAGAAACCTGCACCACACCAACTCAAAAGGAGAAAAAAAAGAAAATCAAGAAAAAAAAATTTATGGGGTTGCATAATTTGCAATGGATTTGAGCATTTTGAAATTATAATTAGGTTGAGCTAGAGAGAGAGAGAGAGAGAGAGAGAATTTAAAAGGAGAAATGAACAATAAAAAAAGCAGTGGCAGTAGAATGTTTTGCAACGAGTTGGAGCAATTCAATCAGTTTTGAAGTGGAGATTGAAATTAAAAAGGAGGAATAAATAAATAAAAGTTATGTCAAACAAGACGATATTAGGAAGTTGTATAACTTTCAATTTGAACATTTGGATCGATCTTGAATTTACAATTGAGTCGAGCAAACTGTGAAATGATTAAACAGTTAACTAAACAGTACACATTTACAACATTTAAACAAAAAAAAAAGAGAAAGAAGAAGACGTAGAGGCAATAGAATGAAAAAGTTTGCAAAAGAGTTTGAAAATTCAAGTTGTCATTGCAGTCAAAATCATGAAGGCCTGATAATTGAGTTGAAAATGAAATATACAAGCAAGGCATGCAATCGGAAACAGCAGAACGATTAGCAATGGAATTGAGAATTTCGATCAGTTTTATAGTAACAATTGAGTTTTGTTTCAAAGGAGAAATGAATGACAATGATTTAAAAAAAAAAAAGCAGTGGCAGTAGAATGTTCGGCAATGACTTAGAGAATTTTAATAAGATTTGGAGTTACAATTTTAAAAAATGGCTGGAAACCTACCATCCAATTGAGCTGAACGTTGAAACTTAAAAGGAGGAAAACATTTTTTTTGTCAAACTACAATATTTCATGACGTAGAAAAATTTGCAATTAATTAGAGAAAATTGAATTTGCAATTGATTGAGCTAGATAAAGTGAATATGAATATGAGGATAAGAATGATTTTAAAGTTGGTTTGAGAATTTCAATTAGTTTGGCGTTACAATTTCAGGAAACGGTAGGCTAGAAACCTACACGCCCTTCAATTGAGCTGAAGATTGAACTCAAAAGGAGGAATAATTTAAATAAATAAAAGTTATGTCAAACAAGACGATTTAATGAAGTTTAATAACTTGCTATTAATTTGAAAATTTTTGATCGATCTTGAAGCTACAATTGAGTCGAGCAGGAGGATGAATTTCAAAGGAGATTTGAATGAGAATGATTTTAAAAGAGGAGGCAAAGGCAGTGAATGTTCGACAACGAATTAGAAAATATCGATCATCTTTGGAACTACAATTTTCAGAAACGGTGGGCTACACGCCTTCCAATTGGGCAAACAGTGTAATAATTAAAAATAAAATATTTCAGGTAAGAGTAATTGAAGAAGTTGAATCATTTGCTATTGATTTGAGAAATTTTGAAGTTGCAACAGAATTGAGCTAGAGAGAGCGAATTTAAAAGGAGAAATGAACGACAATATTGTAAAAGTGGAAGCAGAGGCAGTAGAGAAATTCAATCAGTTTTGGAGTTCCAAAAAAAAAAGGTAGGCTAGAATCCTACGAAGTTGACTTTATAGCTGTTGGCCACCATTGCTAGTACCAACCACTAGTGTCTTCCTTTTTATCTACAAGGACTTCGCCGCCCTGGGCTCCTAAGTATATGAAAGTATGGCAAGGAGCGACGGCGCCGAATACCCATATTTACACAAAGAATTTTAGAGCGCCCGCCGCGGGATTCGTACCGGCGACCTCTGGATTGTGAGTCCAGTGCGCGGTCCGATTGATCCACACGGACGCACATGCCTTACAATTGAGCTGAAGATTGAAACTCAACGGAGTAATCAATTGAAAATATGTCAAACAAGAAGTTCTTATAAAGATTAATTAGAAAATTTTAATCGGTCTCGAAGTTACAATTGATTCGAACTAGAGAATGAATTTCAAATGAGAATTGAATGAATTAAATTAAAAGAAGAGGCAGAGGCAGTACAATAATCTGCAATGAATTAGAGAATGTTCATTTCATTTCATTTATTTGGTTGCTTTAACCAGGGCTGTGGAGTCGGAGTCGGAGTCGGAGCCGGAGTCGGTGGAGTCGGGTCTTTTTGGGGACCTGGAGTCGGAGTCGGAGTCGGAGTCGTCAAAACTCGAACAGCTGGAGTCGGAGTCGGAGCCGGAGTCGGCTAAATTTTAAGAGCTGGAGTCGGAGTCGGAGTCGGAGCCGAAGATTTCTGATAACCCGGAGTCGGAGTCGGAGTCGGAGTTATCTTAAATTCAACAAAAAATATTTTTTTATTGTTCAGTATTTACTATATAACAGCTTAATTTACAAAACTTCTTATGTTTTTAATTGTTTTTTACATCGCATGCAATGCGTCGCCATTTTTTCATTTTTTTAAAGAGATTAATCAGATGCCATTATGATTTTGAAGCTTTTTATTGTTATTGGAAAGCTCTTATTGTGTTATTTCACTATAATCACTAAATGATAACCTCTTACCCAAATATGTAGTATCATAATTAAAAAAATATATAAAAAATATTGGTTATGTAGTCAGACATATCTAATTGATTCTTGACTGCTTCCTTTTGCCTATATTTATGTGCCCTTCCAATTCAAATTTGACCAAATTTCATCCAGTTCTTTCTGAAAAAAGAACACACACAGTCATCTTTTACCCCGATAGCGAATGTCTTGGAGGTTTTAAGTTAAATCATTTTTTAGGAAAAAAAATACGAGGTACATAAAAAATTTACAAATAGTAATTACTGTTTTTGGAAATCGAAAAAGAGTCACTGACAGTTTAACTTTTGTAACAAATAATCAACGATAATAACAATCTCTTACTTGGAACTCAACATGCGCATTTTGTTTATAACTGAGTACAAGAAAATCAAAGTGTTGCATTTAAAATAATTGAAACTAACAAAAAATATCAAAAGAAGTTGCAACTAATTTTGAAATAATCATTGAATGTTGATGTTGATTTTAGGTAAACTATTTTGATATCGTTGCAAATTATCGTTGAACAAATCTCAAGACTTCAGTACAAAAATGAACTAATAAAAAAATGTATAGAAGAAAATGTAGGATTTTAATTTATTTTTCAAATATTATTAAAAAAACGAAATCAAAATATTATCAACCCGTAAGAATTTTCTCATACTGTATGTCCCACGCCAATATGACGGAAGGTGATTATCATTGCAAATCAATGTACCTTAAAAAAATGAAATACTTGTGACCTAGAAAATATTTTACTTGTGGATATTTGTTTTTATTATATTTTAAGTTTTTTCATATATTTTGATGGAGGCGCAAGATCATTCATAAAGCTTCGTTTTAGGTGAAGATTCACGAAGTATCGTGCGCCTCCTTTTTAATGTATATTAATTTTTAAAATTAAAATAAATTAAAAAATTCCAGGGTAAAATATTTTCCTTGTCACAGATATTTGAAAAGGACCTCTTAAGCGTCCTTTCCACGAAGAAATTGTTCAGATACATTGATTTGCAATAATAATCTCCTTCAGCCATGGCGTGATGTCCATGTACGTCTTAAAAAAAAAAAACAAAAAAAAATGTTTCGTTTAAAATTGTCATTTAAAAATCAAGGTGCCTGTCACTGTGCTTCTTATAAATGTCAGCCTGAAAAAGATCAAATTGAATTTTAATGTTCAATAGATCATTAAGGCCAGGTTTCTTTTAATTATTCATTCAAAAATAACAATTTAATATTTAAATTTATTAGCTTTGAATACATTATTTGCAAATTTGAGGTTAAGCAAATAATTCCAAATTTATTTACAAAACTGTTCTTCTCAAAATGCCTCTAAAACTGAAGATATTTTTCGATTTCTGTTTCCATAACGTATAAAACTTGTAACCTAGAAACTTTTTTTTCGTTTTGTGATTCGAACTTATTTTTCTTGAGAAAAACATGACGCTTAGAGAGTATTTAAATAATCTTATTTATCAATGTTTTAAAAATAATTAACTAATAATAGTTGACTAACTTTTGAAACATTTAAAAATATGTGGAGTCGGAGTCGGAGCCAACCATTTGTTGAAAGCTGGAGTCGGAGTCGGAGTCGGAGTCGGCTAGAGTTGGTTGGCCGGAGTCGGAGTCGGAGTCGGAGCCAACCATTTGTTGAAAGCCGGAGCCGGAGTCGGAGTCGGAGTCGGCTAGTCTGAGAAAGCCGGAGTCGGAGTCGGAGTCGGAGTCGTTTGAAATATGACCCGACTCCGCAGCCCTGGCTTTAACAAATACATTGGTGCAGTTGTTATTCTGAGTTGAGATATGGACTACCTTTCAACAGCTGATTTGTTCTTAATGGGGAGAGAGTTTACTCTTACTAAGGAGAATGAATTGGACAGAGAAGGAAAAAATTGCAAAAATAACCTTCGAAATAGCTAAAATTAGAGAATTTCAATCAGTTTGAAGTCACAATTTTAAGAAACGGTTGCCTAGAAACTTGCACGCTTTAGAATTGAGTTATAGATCTAAATTCAAGGAAGAAATGAATGCGAATGATTACAAACAGAAGACAGCGGAAGCAGTAACATGCTTGCAATAAATTTTAGATTTTCAATTAGTTTTGAAGAAATGGAGCCTAGAGATTGAATCTCAATGATTTTTTTTTAAAAGAAGTTGAATAAGCCACAATGAATTTGATTTTCAGTTAGTTTGATATTACAAGGAAATTCGAAAAAATTGAGTAGAATTACAAACTCAATAGACCATTAAAAAAAACATGTTATTAGATTATAAAACAAATTTCAGAAAAAAAGAGTAGAGAAGAGGGGTAATGTAGAGAATAGGACAAATAGGAAAATAATTTAATATCAATATGATCAGCAAAATTGATGTTGATAAGAATAAGGTTCGTTTGCAGACTTTTTAATTCATTCGGGTATTTTTGGCATCACTGCAATTGTTTGCGAGAGAAAATTTTGACGTTTGAGGAGAGTGAGCGGATGCGATAGCGTTTGACGTTTGCCGTCAGAGTGAGAGCGCGCCTCTCGCATGATTCATTCTGTTGGATAAATTTGTAGATGACGGATGTGTTATTGTTTCAAGTTCTTTGGAAGAGTTGAAAAAGCAAACTTTTGATTACATGTTTACGTTTACTACAATGGGTTGGTTTGTGTTGGCCTATATTAAAATATCATTTAAGATTTTTCTCGTTTTATTCAATCCAGATGAATGTAATCTATTATTTTTGTATTTTTTCTAATTTATTTTAATATAATCAAAAGTTGAAGTGGAGATAGTTTCATATTGCAAATTGAAATTATCTCGGGATAAATTTCAATGAATATTTGACTTGTGATATTAACGTACCCAATCCTGCAAAAACTGGTTTTAAAATTTGCTGAAAATTCTATTGTAGACAAAAAAATACAAATTAAAGCCTGATTTTCGAAATTTTCAAACAAAAAGTATCACAAAATGCTTTTGACATCATTATAGTAATGCTACTATCAAAAATTTGCTAATTTTAATGAATATGTGATTTTTTTTTCTTTACCTTTTACGTTTTGTACCGATCAGTGGTTTCAAAATTCAAATGGTGTGAAAAGATTAAAAAGTCTTCATTAGATTAAAAATGCATAAATAAGTGTTTTTCAATGTTTACTTAACAATTTTGGATCAACTTTACAAGTTTTTCAATGGGAAATATAATTATTAGTATTTATTTGTTCCTATATTTTGGGGAAATTTTGAAAGGGGTCCAAAATATAAAATAAAAAAAAACAAAATTTTAATGACCTTTTTTGAAAATTGTATTCAAGTGGTTTATGGATGGCTCCTGATGTCATCTGGAGGTAAAACGGTCCTATGTTTAAAATCTACAGATCCATTCAACTCAAAATAAATATATTTTGTAGGTCTTTGCACATTTTCTGATTCACAAGGTAACTGTGAAAAATCCGGAGCAAAATATTTTGCTTGTAGTCGTTTCGTCCAATTGGACGTTTTGCTGAAGGTCGTTTCCAAGAAGAAACATTTTGCCGAATGGAAAAAGACAGAAGAGCAATTCTCTACGAAATCGGTATTTTTTCTTTAATTTTAATTTTTGTATTTTTTAATCCGACTGAAACTTTTTTGGTGCCTTCGGTATGCCCAAAGAAGCCATTTTGCATCATTAGTTTGTCCATATAATTTTCCATACAAATTTGGCAGCTGTCCATTAGGGTGCCCAGAAAAAATGACCCCCTGCTCCACAAGCAAAAAACGGTTTTTTGGGTTATTTTAAGCATCTGTGTAAATTTTGAGCGAAATTGGTCAAGATTAACCCATTGATACCCGAGCCTAAAGTTGGTGAAAAAAACGTCTTTCATACAAAAATGACTTTTTTAAATCGCTAATAACTTTTCAGGGTCGAGTTTTACAGCTTTGGTATGTTCTACAAAGTTGTATATCATTAAATTTCCAATAAGAATCTCACTTTTGGGAATATTTGGATGGAAGTAGCGCACCCTGTAGACCAAACCGTAAGAAAATTGGGTTTTCCATAATTTTTTTCGAATTTTCCCATACAAACTTCACCTCCGAGTATCAATGGGTAAATGTTGACCGATTTTGCTCATATTTGGTCCAGAGTCCTAAAATAGGTCAAGGAACAATATTCAGCTTGTGGAGCGAGGTTTTGAGAAAAAGTCCCATATTCTGGGCACCCTACTGTCCATACAAAAATGATGTATGAAAATTCAAAAATCTGTATCTTTTGAAGGAATTTTTTGATCGATTTGGTGTCTTCGGCAAAGTTGTAGGTATGGATACGGACTACACTGGAAAAAAATGATACACGGTAAAAAAAAATTGGTGATTTTTTATTTAACTTTTTATCACTAAAACTTGATTTGCAAAAAAACACTATTTTTTTTCTTTTTTTTTGATATGTTTTAGAGGGCATAAAATGCCAACTTTTCAGAAATTTCCAGGTTGTGCAAAAAATCTTTGACCGAGTTATAAATTTTTTAATCAATACTGATTTTTTCAAAAAATCGGAATTTTGGTCGCAAATTTTTTTCAAATTTTTTTAAATCAAATTTGCAATCAAGAAGTACTTTAGTGAAATTTTGATAAAGTGCACCGTTTTCAAGTTAAATCCATATTTAGGTGACTTTTTTGAAAATAGTCGTAGTTCTTCATTTTTTTTAAATTAGTGAATGTTTGGCCTTTTTGAAATGTTAGTCTTGATTTGAAAATTTTGAAAATATTGTTTTCGAAAAGATCGGAAAATTTCACAAATGTTTCATACTTTAACATCGAAAATCGGACCATTAGTTGCTGAGATATCGACATTGAAAAATGGTGGGTTGTTTGGGTGAGACTAAGAGAACATCAATTTTCCTGTTTTTAAACCTTTGCATCAAAGTCCGAAGAAGCAAAATGTAGAGAATTTTCTCAGCTTTTCAAAAATATGTTTTCCAAAAGTGAGCGAACATGTGCACTCATTTAAAAAAATGAAAAACTGCTTCTTTTTTTTTTTTCAAAAAAGTCACCTAAATATGGATATAACTTGAAAACGATGCACTTTATCAAAATTTCACTAGAGTACTTTTTGATTGCAAATTTGATTATACATCGAAAAATGAAGTTGAAAAATTTTTGCGACCATAATCTCGATTTTTTGAAAAAATCAGTATTGATTTAAAAATTCATAACTCGCACAAAGATTATTTGCACAATCTGGAAATTTCTGAAAAGTTGGCATTTGATGTCCTCTAAAACAGATCAAAAAATTAAAAAAAAAATAAAAATTGTTTTTTTTTTGCAAATCAAGTTTTAGTGACAAAAAGTTAAATAAAAAATCACCAAATTTTTTTTTACTGTGTATCATTTTTTTTTCAGTGTAGTTCGTATCCATACCTACAACTTTGCGGAAGTCACCAAATCGATTAAAAAATTCCTTCAAAAGATAAAGATTTTTGAGTTTTCACATATCGCTTTTGTATGGAAAATTATATGGACAAACTAATAATGCAAAATGGCTTCTTTGGGCATACCGAATGCACCAAAAAAGTTTCAGTCGGATAAAAAAATACAAAAATTAAAATTGAAGAAAAAAGACCGATTTCGTGGAGAATGGCTCTTTAATCATTATTCATAATTGTTAAATTATTTTCAGTATTTATAATTGTTCAATTATTTTTATCAGTTTTTCCGATTTTCAGTCAATTTTTTTTGAATGTTTTAAAGATGATATTTATTCAATGCTGTGATTTTTTTTTTGCATTCTTCAGAAAGAGAGCAGTATTGAAATCACATTTTCAACGAATAATTTGGTTGAGTTTTTTAATTCATTGAAACATGACCAGCTCTTTTTTGCGGAGCGTGGTAGAAGAGCTATGACCAAGCCAGTTTAGATAATGATGTTCATTTATTTCTGAGAGTTTTTTTTTCCATTCTTCAAAGCAGAAATTTGTATTTTTTTTTCATAAAAAAATATTTGTAAAATATAAGGCCATTGCAAATATTTTTTGAAGTTTATAACCCAAAAATAAAAATATAAACAAAAGTCCAATAAAAAGTATAAACATTAAAAAAAAAAAACAAGCCAAAGTTACAACATATGAATGCAGAAGATGTTTTAAAATGCATTTTACTTTAGTTCAGTTGTTTTGCATCATTAGTTAAAAAAAATGTGAGATTTGACGAAAACAAAAATTTTAGCGAAAAAAAATTTGATTTTTAAATCAAACCAAACATGCTTAAAATGATTTTAAACGCAGGGAAATTCATTTTAAATTGATTTAAGCTGATTGCACTTAAATTTTCATTGAAATTTTGGAGTTTTTTACCCCTGAATTATCGGTCCAGCTTTGAAAGGAGCAGGAGTGATACAAACTTTAAATAAAATTTGTGCCAGCCTAAGTGGTCGAGTATTGCTCTATTATATTTTCTTTCCAAGATATGGCAATTTAAAAAAAAGACGTTTTTAAAAAAAATACGAAGATCGGAAAACTTTGGGACGGTGCCAAAAAAAGGAGGGGTGGTCCAGTTTTGATAACATTTGGGATGCTCGCATGTTTCGATAGTTTTTTAAACAGCTTTGTTCAAATTGAGCTTGATCAGAGAAGATCGATTTCAAAATGTGCACTTTTGTGTACTGTTGAGGTGAAATCACTCTAATTTAATTAATATTTCATTTTCTGTTATATCCTTTTTTTGTAAATATTGAACTAAAACTGTAATAAAACATGTATTGGATTGCATTAAAAAAATATCGCGATAATCATGTTTTGATTATATTCAATTTCTGATATTTTTAAATGAGTAGAAATTATACTACTCGGAAAAAAAATATAGGGTTCCTTGTTTCACCGTGTTTAATTTTCGGTGGTAAGAAAGAATTGCTAATAATAAATATTTTTTAGATCATTCCATTTCTGATCATCACCCATGAAAAGCTCCACATTCATCACCTCTTCAAACTAGTAAACACACATACACTCACACATTCCCGAAACGTTTTCCCAGATAAACTGTTTTATAATACTTCTCTGTTGGGACAGGGTTGTGATGGTAACTCAACCGAACACACGAACAACGGCTATGACGACGACGACGGGTGAACCCGTCAAAACCACACCATTTTTCCCAGAGGGCAGTTTGTCATCTTGTCGGTCATCCGGCAAAACGAGAAAATATTCATTCTGTCATTTTGTAGGTGGGAGGGAGGTGGTGGGTTTAAGGTGTTGGGGGCGTTTGTTAAAACTTTTGAGCTTTCTTTGCACGGTGTGTCTGAATCGGATACTTATTTTATTCTTAAATTGTGAATTTGTATTTTTATTATTACCAGAAAAATATTTTATCAAACCCACCGTTCTCATCCCACAAAATAACGGTGAGAAATGTACCGTCCACGGGAGATCTCCACGACCCAGTAGAGGTCACCCCAGTCGTTGGAGTTTGATTTTGACTGACAAGTGGCAGGCCCAGTTGCCAGCAGCAAGCTCTGCTCCTTGTGGACTCTGCTCTGGGGGAAAAGTCCATTTCGGCTTTGTGTGTTTCGTTGTGACACAAGCAAAAGGTACCTCTGCCACGATGAAATGTTGTACGAGTGTGTGGTTTCTCTGTTTCAGTCGTTTCCTTCGAGGACTTTGGGTGAAACTCCGAAACCAGACTCTCCACTGTGAGATCCTTTTTTCTGTGTTTATATTTTATTTTGGGGTCGGGTAGGAAATGGTGGGAGGAGGGGGAAGGGGGTCATATTTCATGTAACATTTTTAATTTATTGTGCTCTGCTTTGCTTTCTGCATGACATGTTTTGTATGAAATGGTACATGTGAGTCTGCGTTTGTGTGTGTGTGAGAGAAACTCCCCAAAGGATGAGGGATGAAAATGAAAGAGGTGGGGGGAGATAATATTTATAGAGAAAGTTTTGTGAGCATCCAAAGTTTCGTTTTGTTTAGCACTTGTGTGGTATGCGGCAGATGACTCCGGTCCTTATGGATTATATGGGAGGTATTATTTTATTGTCACTTGCAATGGGTAAAAATTGTTTCTGTTTTAAGAGCAAATGTGTTGGGATAGTTAAGGCAGAGACGTTAACGGTATAACTGGTGGTGGTGGAAATTCTCTCAACCTTTTCAAATGAATGAAACTGTTTTGAAAGCAATTCAATAATGAAAAAAGTTCTGAGCTTTGCTATTGGTGCTGTTTGGCAAACACTTGAAATTAAGTTTACAATGGCCTTAGTGGAATTATTGAATTTCCAATTCCTGCTTCCATTTTGACGTTCAATTATTAACAAATTAAAAATCAGTCGATCGAGTTTCCAATTACCCGCATAATGGATGCATTTTAAATCAGTCAAAACACATTAACTTTAACTCTTGATAATGTAAATCCCGATACATTTCCAACCCACTGCAGTGCAACACGAGTTCATCATGAAAAACAAACAAACAAAGCTCGACATAATTACAAAATGGCAGTCGGCAACATAAAAATAAACAGCCAGCATTTTTCCCCCACTCCAGAAGCACAACCAAAACGAATCCCAGCCAAACCAATCGCTGCACTAAATAGATCTGTGTGAGCGTGGGTGTGCAAATAAAAATAATAAAATATAAATAAATTAAGCGAACCGTAGCGAACACGTGTACCGATTCCCCAGAGGACCTCACCGCTGAACTTCCGGTCGGATTGAGTTCCGCTTTCGCGGCGGTCTTTGAAGCTGACTGGTGTTTACTCCATCAATTTGGAAATGAGTTTAATTAAATTTAATCAGTACACGAGAGTTGAGAGTTCACATAATTCAGCGCAAAATTTCGAACCTTTTTTTTTTTTTTTTGGTGGCATTTCCTTTTCCACTTCAGGAAAAAAAAAACCGCACCGGAATCGAACCGAAAACCACCGGTTCGAATCTGAAATTAAAACCAACTTTTGCAAACGGCAGCAATTGGTCAGCGGTACTTAAAATTGTGAACTTTTTTTTATTCTATTCTCCGTGGGGCAAGATGGCTTTAAAACAAACAACGGCAACTTTATTTGCGTTTGCCGGGGGGAGGAAAGAAGCCGCTTCTGGGCGTGAAAAAAAAAGCAACAAAGTAGTGGCAACAGAAGCGCTCTGTGTGGTTGAGGAACGTTTTCCGGTTTGAATTTCTTAATCCAACAAAGAGAGAGCGAACGGTGCATAGGTCCGTGGAGATATCAAATATGTGAAATAAATCCGAAAAAAAAAATTATCTTACATTTTTGGTTTTTTTTTTCTATTATGGCGACATAATGATTTTTATGTGATTTTTAAGATGAAGCCGTTGATCATTTTCGAAGAAAATTGATCAACACAGTAAAATGTTCTGTACTAAATTCAACTTAACGAATTTCAGCACCAAAAGGAATCAGCATGTGCCGGGTGTTAAGTTCTTCAAGCCATTGAAAGAATTTTCGATCTAAATCAAATGCGTTTAAAAACTTTTATAATTTTGTGGTACAATCATTGACGTCTTAGTTGGCAATCATTGCTTAATGACGATTTCCATAACTGTACAAGGAATGGGAAAATCATCACCAAAAGGAATCAGCATGTGTAGGGCACTATTCTAAACAACCTGTTGAAGGAATTTTGTCAATTGATTGAAAGCGACGCAAAATTTACATCTTTGAACGAAAAATCATGACAATGATGGAAGTCTTCACGGTAAAATTAGAGTAGGGTAGAGTAGTCATCAATGAGACACGGGGAACAATGATAAAATGGCTCTCACAAGTCGTAGTTTCAACCAATCAGGCTCATATTTTGGGAAAAGGTGTGTCTACTGGATACACGTCTGCCATTATAGGGGCTTTGGTTATGGACGCTCCCTTGCAAAGTTATTAATACATGTTTGATTCTGGGGTGTAAAAGTAAATTATGAGTAAAAATTACATTTTCGCTCATAGACTGCCATTAACACAAAAACTAATATTTCTCCAAATTTCTTTCGTCATTTCACATGGCATTAGTTGGGCTACAATGTCCTTTCATTAGGTTTGGCCAAAATTTAAAATATACCCAGAATCCTGGGCTGTCTCATTGTTCCCCACTTTTTTCAGCCCATGGGTAACAATGAGACGCTTTGATTTTTCTTCATGAAACTTTTCAAAATCTAGGGAAATCCTTCAAAACATGAATTGGAAGTGATTTTTGGCATATTTATTGAGTTTTAACTTCATTTAACCAACAATATAAAGTTATTTGGTATAAATAAATGTATTTTACTAAATTTAAATACTTTTTAGTATAACTTTTGTTAATTAAAGTTTCAAGTTGGCAAAATTGCTTTAAAATGTTCAAGGCAAGTCACCTGCAATGGAACAATACAAAAATATGATGTTTTACTAGAAAATATTGATTTTCGTAGAGTGTCTCATTGTTCCCCAGCTGTCTCATTGTTCCTGCCAAGTGCGTCTACAATGAGACAGTTGAATAGCTCTGGCTGTAGAGGTTTGATCGATCTCATATTTTGGTCAATGTTAGAACACATTAAAAGAAAGAAAATGCAACAAAAAGCTCATTAAAACATGCTGATGAAAAAAATACAAAAATCGTTGAAAGTTAAAAACCAAAAGTGTCTCATTGATGACTACCCTACCCTATATTACAAAATATCACCAAACATTAATCCTGTGTCAAATTTTAAATGCTATTCATTACAGTATAACTACTTTTTTTGTTAAATTATTTTGATTTTGTTTTCAAAAATGTGAAATTTTCTCCAGTAGAGCACTGCACAGTTGAAAAAAGTGGCATGGTTATATGGTTGAATTCAAAACTTTTAACTCAAATTTTTTTTCCCTAAAAGAGCACTCAGCTAGCAAAATCTAATCTGAGAAGTATGTACACTCTTTGTGAATTGATTCTCCAAATCTCTGATTTGCAAATGTAACATCCTGGAGCAGAACTGTAAAATTCTCATAAACACTAATTGAATTGAACTGAAATAAATCTTTTAATATTCAATTTGAATTATTTCTTTTAAAATAGGAAAAATTACACCCGAAATGAGAGATCATTTAATACTCAACATTTTATGACCATCCAAAATATTTTTTTAACTGTTTCTTGATTTAATTATTCTTTTAAAATTGCGTTCAGATGTTTGGTTTTATTTTGGTTTTGATTTTTGACGAAAATGTTCAATTTGGGGAAAAAATTTGCGTTGCTGCACATTGGAATTTAATAAAAAATCAAAAAATGTTTAAACCAACCAAGAATTTTTAAATACTATTAAAAAAAAGCATTCTAGATCTGTTTTTGATTATTAGACTAATATTTTCGTTGAAATTTTGAAGTTTTGTGAAAAAAAAAATTTGGACTAATTTTGAAGGGATTTTGGAAGGGATGGCGACATAGACTTTGAAAAATATTTGCATCGGCCTTACGCTGCTGAATTTTAAAAAAAGAGAATCTTTCAAATTTCACGGCCTTTATCAATATTTTTTGAAAACCACAGATAATCTTTTTTATACTCAATAAAAAAAATCGTTTTTCAATTTATGTTTATGCTTAGTAAGTTTTTGTATAAGTGAATGTGAAATTATTTTTTATTGTTGATTTTTTTTAAGGTTTTGTATTGTAATCAATCTTTTTAATATTTTTTTCAAATATCTCTTTTTTTTGGAACCTACTTTTGAAAAAAAAGTACAATTTTGTTATTTTTTATTTTTATTTTTTTTTATTAATTTTTAATTGACATTTTCAAAAAAAAAACACAAACTTTTAACTGATATATTTCAACGACAATTTATCAATTTTAAAAGAGGCTTTTACGAGATAAAAATAAAAAGAGATCTATTTGATGATTTTGTGCAACCTTCTTCTTCTATGGTTTTTGCAACGTCTAATGTAAAAAAATTAAATTGAGGAAGCCTTGTTAACAAAAAAACACTTTTTCAGCATTTGTTTTATTTGTTATTTGTTCATTTTCGTCACCAGAAAAACAATAAAAAATTATCCGGCCCGCCAAAGCTTCAGAAAACCCATTTTTTCCACAAAACCAAAATGTTGGGAATGTTTACTACAAGGAATCATGGTATAATAAGATCTGGGAATGTGGTCAGATTGAGTGTCAGAAAAAATGTATAATGTTAACACAAATTTCCTTAAAAAACGGATAAATTAATTCTCTTCTTGTGTGGATTTTTTTCTACAATCATTTAGGTATTATTACATCGATAAATTCTAATAGCTAATATTCTACCAAAAACATTTGTATCCTTCCAAAATTAAAATATTTTTATTGTTTAATTAAATATTGAAGAGATTGTTTTTATTTTATTTAAATATTTACACCATTGCTTTTATTTTTTTGTCCAATTCCAACTTTTTTTTTCTAAAATATGACAAAAGGAAAATTTAATTTAATAATTTTAATTATTTTTTTTTATAATTTTCAAATAGATAATTATCTATTGGTAGACCGTTATTATCGTTTTATTTTTTTTAAACAAAGTTTAGAAAATTTCACAAAATTAAATTTTTTGACATTGAAAATCAGACATTGACTCAGTTGAATATTACAAGCAATTTAGGCGAAAGTTAGAAAAAAAAATCATTTTCATCGACTCGAATTCGTTGCGAGGCCCAGAAACTAGTTGTCTGATTTTAAAGCTCAGATAGAATATTGTATTTTACATTTTTTTTTCGGAGTCAGATTTTTTATCATCATTGACTTTAGCTTAAAAGATTTCTTCTTTAGTTCCTTTTATCATATAAAACAAATTTTAAAATTAGAAAATAATATTTTGGGAATAAACTTTTAGTGATAAAAACTGATATAAAAAAAATAACTGGAATTTCAAAGACACCAAAGCGATCAGAAAATTCCTTCTCACGATATATTTACATACCTATTTTATTTGACCAGCTCCCAAAATTGTATGAAGACTTGTTTGGAAAAACAACTGATTCAAATAGGCTTCTTTTGACATAGGAAATGTTTGGTCATAGTTTCATCCTAATCAATAAATATAATAAACACGAAATAATTTGCGAAAATCTAGAACTACTCATCCCCTTATCTGTGCCCCAGGCACGATCCAGTGACCTCATCGCAGCAGGAACCACCATCCGACGGAAGTGGAAGATTTTCCGGCTTTTTTTTGCTGCGGTCCTGCCTCAACATCCTCCTCGAGCCTCGCTGAACTTTCCCGTCCTCGTCCCGTGCACGCTCTGTTTATCTATTTATTTAATTTATGCCTCACTTTTGCGCCTTGAGTGCTCGCCTCGACCTCAGAGCTTCGAACTTTTGCTCCAAGTCGGTCGCTCTACTCGTGCTTGAGACTGAAGACGATGCAATATTTGTTCATTATAATCTTCCGAAACGACTCTGTTGGGTCCCCCCCTGGAAGTGGTGCTTTTTCTAGGCGAAAACTGCCTTCGGGGCCTTCTTTTGGAGCTCGAAAAAGGAAGGAGACTTTATCGGAAGCTTTTTTTTTTTGGGTGAGGATGTGGTGAAAATGCCTTTTGGAGGAGAGGGAAGGGGAAGGGGGCAAGTGCTCGTTATCGAGTGTTTGTGGTCAGTCTGGAAGATGCCTTTGCCAGCGAGCCACAGCTGTTGATGGGCTAGCCAGGCCAAAACCCAAGATTCTCAAGTGAAGTGGGTTGTGTGTGTGTGTGTCTGTGTAACGAACCATTTTCGATCAAAAGATGCCTCCGGGGAAATCGACTGAATATGTTCATGAATTTTGATGGTCCAAATTAAGATGCACTCAGGGGGAAGATGAGTTGGAATGCTGGAAAAATGTAAATTTAGGCTTCTGCGAAGAAGTGCCGATACGGTCTGATGGAATTTGCTCAATAATCGAAGTATTATTAATATTGAGCATACTTTTGAATTGATGGGAGAATTCTGTATCCTTACATATTCAGGAAAAACAGCTTGGAATAAATTTATGAAATGTGCTATTTAAGAATATTTATATCGTACCGATTGTTAGCTCACAACCGAATCAATCAATTTGTTTTTCCAATCGAAATCATGGAAATGCTTCTCAATGAAACCATTATTCCATCAGCTTGTAAACTCCTACGCACTCGTGTTAGACAAAGCAATTTACCAGCGTGGGGGCGGTTTAGATCGTTCCAGCATCATAATCGTTCCACGGCTCGCTGCATCGACTAATTGTTTTGTTCCGAGCGATCCACCAGAAGCCGGGCGATTGCATTATGCTATAGGCCCACCACTCTCACCCCCAAAACGCGATGCAATTTTGAAAGGAAACGCGATTGCGTTGATTGCGAGCGCAGAATAAATCTTCCGAAACAGCAGCCTCGCATCGTGTGTGCGTAAATTGAAAGTATTATTCAATTTGAGTTGCACCGAATCAGCCAAAGTCGAGCTTTAATCGGGAGGCAATCGATCTACGTGGAAATGCAACGGATGTTTTCCCTTCGGGAATCTTGGGAAAATTATTGTTTTATAGTACATTCGACTCTTGAAATTGGGTAATGATTTACCAAACAAAATGCATTTCTGTAAAAAAAAAAAACGTGATTACAAAAAAAGTGCATTACATTTTCTCTTCATAATTTAATTCAATCAATTCTAAACAAATGCTACCGATATAAGCCAAATATGCAGCTAACACCGTCGCTAGTCCTGGCGCAAATATTTATGCTCGGTAGAGTCCCCATTGTGGTGGTAATAAACGATTTAAATTGCATTTAGTTCAACCAAATCCCCGCCCACACCCACACTCCCAACACTTGCTCGCCGTTCACCGTTCCGCAATCTGGAACAGTAATGAATTTTATCAAAATATTTAAATTTAATTGCACGTGGGGAATTTAAATTTAAGGCCCACCATCGTTGGTTCTGGCACCGTGCAAATGGACGGTGGTGTTCATGCCAGCTGTTTTGTCCCGTGTTGGAACGCCGACACGTGGGGACAGTCTACGTGGAAGGAAGGTGAGGGAGTAAATTTTGCATTATTTGCAACGTTGGTCACAAATCGCATTCGGGACTGTGTGGTCAATTCGAGGGTGGTGTTTTTTATTGATTAGCACATTAAAAAAAATAAATCTCTCTTTTTAGATCAGTCAATAAGAATGGTTTTGTAACAATTAAACAAAAATTAAAAAAATCAAAAACGTCGTTTTTGAACCCACCATGACAGCAAAATAATCATTGAAGTGCTAAACAAAATCACACACACCCTTTGCTCTCCACAAATTTCATTCACTGTAAAACAATTCACTTGGATGAAAGGAAGCTTTTCATTACTGAATTTCAATTGAACTTAAAAACCATTTATAAAAAAAAACATGAAAGATTCTGGATTATCAATTTTCATAAAGTCTTGAAAAAATTTAACAATAGGCACATTTCATTTGATTAAAAATAGAGTAAAATTGAGGTTCATAATAAATTGGTTTGTTCTGATTGTTCACGTTACTTCTTTTTCTCCAAAAAGTCTGAATAAAAAAAACTGGGTGATTTTACTTTACTTTATAATCTAAGGGAAAATTATTAAAATAATCACAACAAATTATTATTTTTAACTAGAAAACTGGATCAAAATCGGTTTTAAATAAATTGATTGATTAATTGGTTTAGAGTTGTGAGCAAATTGAATAACACAAATAAAACCTGATTTCTCTTTTTAATTTTTTTTTTAAAGTTTAAAAAGTTAGTTAACCTCAATTGAAAATAAGTTGCTGAATAGCATTATTTTAAATTTCTCAAAGCGTTTTGATTTTCTCAATGATCATGGTTTTGAATCGGAAAACGGAATGCATTTTCGGATTCTTTTTTCACTAATAAAAGATAAAATAAGTTTGTTAATCACAAAAATTATGTGTTTTTAAAATATAATTAAAAAAATCTTCAAATTTATATGCATTTTCCTTAGAATAAATTACATAAAAAAAGTGAAAACTTTTGTTTCGTGCTTCGAATTCAATTTAAAATGCAATTTAAATCGATGATTTTAATAAACAAAACTATTTTTAAAGAATTTCAGGAAAAGTATTGAGTTATTAACAACTTTACCTAAAATATTTATGTATTTTGTTAAAAAGCTTGTAAGATTAGTAAACTAATTATAAACATTGTTTTTTTAACTATGCAAGTAACCTTAGTAATAGTACATTTGACATAAAAATATGTTTTGAACAACTTAAATCTGATTTAACAAGAAAAACTATGACTATCAAAGTCATCCCGGAATTTTTAATTTGAATTGAAATAACTTTTTTTTTCAAATATAGTGCATGGAGTTTGTCTGACTTACCCCAGAAATTTATTAAAAATAATTGTCTTTAGAAAACCCTGACCAGTTGGAAAATATTCCAAAAATAAATTAAAATTCTTTCAATGTCACCCCGGTTTACGGAACACAGATTGTTTAAAAAAGGTCTTGCACAACATTGATGGAGTCGAACTTTTTTTTAAAGAACTGTAATCAAGACAATTAAATAAAGAGCTAGAAACAATTGAAACAATTTCAAAAAAAAAAAAAATACCCTGCTGCTTCAATTTTTAAGCCTGCGCAGTTATTTTTGCTCATATTTGTAGGTAAGTGTAATCTGCCATTTTTCCTGGTAACATTTTAGGTTTTAGGTAGTATGAGGGATTTCAGAACCATGATAAAATCTGTAAGTTTAAAAATGTTACTAGGGTTGTGTCCACTTAAAAAAGTTAAAACAAATACAATATTTAATATGACAGTTCTGCTCCAGGATGTTACATTTGCAATTCAGAGATTTGGAGAACTTTTCAACTGAGATCAATTCATAAGCCTCTACAGGGAGGGTGCATATTCTAAGTTTAGATTTTGCTAGCTGATTGCTCTTTTAGGGAAAACTCAGCTAGCAAAATCTAAACTTGAAAATATCTGGCAGATTTTATCAAAATCTACTTCTGTTATAAAAAGTAGAGGATATATGTGTAATTCTCCGCCAACTCAAACAGCAGTTGCCCCGACCCCTCTTCGATTTGCGTAAAACTTTGTCCTAAGGGGTAACTTTTGTCCCTAATCATGAATCCGAGGTCCGTTTTTTGATATCTCGTGACGGAGGGGCGGTACGACCCCTTCCATTTTTGAACATGCGAAAAAAGAGGTGTTTTTCAATAGTGTGCAGCCTGAAACGGTGATGAGATAGAAATTTGGTGTCAAAGGGACTTTTATGTAAAATAAGACGCCCGAATTTGATGGCGTACTCAGAATTCCGAAAAAACGTATTTTTCATCGAAAAAAACACTAAAAAAAGTTTTAAAAATTCTCCCATTTTCCGTTACTTGACTGTAAATTTTTTTGGAACATGTCATTTTATGGTAATTTTAATGTACTTTTCGAATCTACATTGACCCAGAAGGGTCATTTTTTCATTTAGAACAAAATTTTTCATTTTAAAATTTCGTGTTTTTTCTAACTTTGCAGGGTTATTTTTTAGAGTGTAACAATGTTCTACAAAGTTGTAGAACAGACAATTACAAAAATTTTGATATGTAGACATAAGGGGTTTGCTTATAAACATCACGAGTTATCGCGATTTTACGAAAAAAAGTTTTGAAAAAGTTGGTCGTCATCGATCATGGCCGTTCATGGTCACCCGCGACAGACACGGACGACGAAACAAAGAGAAACTCAAAAAGTAACTTTTTCAAAACTTTTTTTTCGTAAAATCGCGATAACTCGTGACGTTTATAAGCAAACCCCTTATGTCTATATATCAAAATTTTTGTCATTGTCTGCTCTACAACTTTGTAGAACATTGTCACACTCTTAAAAAATAACCCTGCAAAGTTAGAAAAAACACGAAATTTTAAAATGAAAAATGTTGTTCTAAATGAAAAAAATAACCCTTCTGAGTCAATAAAGATTCGAAAAGTACATTAAATTTCCCATAAAATGACATGTTCCAAAAAAATTTACAGTCGAGTAACGGAAAATGGGAGAATTTTTAAAACTTTTTTAGTGTTTTTTTCGATGAAAAATACGTTTTTTCGGAATTCTGAGTACGCCATCAAATCGGGCGTCTAATTTTACATAAAAGTCCCTTTGACACCAAATTTCTATCTCATCACCGTTTCAGGCTGCAAATTATTGAAAAACACCTCTTTTTTCGCAGGTTCAAAAATGGAAGGGGTCGTACCGCCCCTCCGTCACGAGATATCAAAAAACGGACCTCGGATTCGTGATCAGGGACAAAAGTTACCCCTTAGGACAAAGTTTCACGCAAATCGAAGAGGGGTCGGGGCAACTTTTCCCGATTTCGTGTGAGTTGGTAGAGAACTACCCATATGCATGTTTTCATATATTAGACTGCCTTTGCCTTAAAGGTAGCTTAAGGAAAAAAGAGAATTAAAAATAGCTGCAATGCGATGTTTCCTCAAGAGGCTCACAATTAGAGGGTTACGATTCTCGAGAACTTCAATTTCCAGGGAATCGAGTGTGTAATGTAAAGTATAAAATGTTTCATTGCCTTGCTTACATACTTGGTATGTCCATATCTGGACTGGAAGTGAATTTTATTTTATTGCACTCTAGGGTCTCCAACTTAGTAGTCGTGTCATCATCTACAGTTATTGGCATTTTTAAGGTCGTAGAATGTGTCCTTCACTTTTGGGGCTATGACTGTCAATGATGGTTCTGAATTCAGGGTTCAGAAATAGTTAATTGAAGCCAAAAAATTATCACGACATGTAAATGCTTCTACAAACAACTCAAAGAAAACCATTTTTTGATTGAAACATTTTGAACCCTGATTTGAATGTTTTTCCAAAACAAACATGGCCGGCAAATGGCCGATCGGGAATGATGCCTTTCAGAGCCTTAACAAGTTTTATTTTACTTTTTCTGAATCACTAAATTACAGATCATCAATACAATCGAATATCAATATGGCTAAATATGTATATCTCTATATTGAATATAAGTCATGTAATGTTTCTTATTGGCTTTATCTTATTTTGCTTCTATATTTATAAGTATCAAAATTCGCGGGTGTCTCGGCAAAATTACCCCAGGAATTCCCGCTCGCCACCCTCTACTCACAATGAACTGCAACTCTACTAGGAATTAATGATGCCCAAGTAACATTTTTTTCCAGGAGTTCTACAAGAGCTCTTCAAGATAGCTACAGCATAGCAGTTTGGACCGCGGTAGGGTAAAATTATCTTCAAAACTTCTTCAGGAGTTTGGAAGAGTACTTGAAGAGAGTTTTATCCTACCGCGGTCCAAACTGCTATGCTATAGCTATCTTGAAGAGCTCTTGTAGAACTCCTGGAAAAAATGTTACTTGGGATGAGATCATCTCACCATAAGTGCAGTCCAGCCGACCCCTTTTATTCATAATGCTTTTGTATTTGTTTAACGTTTCCAACAAATTGAAGTTTAAACATAAAACACATTTTCGCCCCTAAAAAAATTCATTGTTTCCATCATGACTTAAGATATGGCTCGACCTTGAACATGTTTGAAAACATTGAAATTTATTTGTGGTTATTGAAATGATATAAAACTCGAAGCAATAATTTAATATTTTTCTCAGGGGGATCCATTCCTGACACATAGGCAGCGAATGACTAAGAAGGCAAAATTTGCCACGTTAAAACAAGAAAAATTTAGTTTCAATTTCAATATCAACCTAGAACTCAGAGCAGCACCAGCCATGGCGAAGCTAACCGTATTGTGCATCCTACCGTTATTTTTTGTATTAGCAAGATCAGATGTTAGGCAAATTAGTAGCAAACTGTTAGAAGCTAAGCGTTCAGTTCTTTCAGGCCGAGAAACAGTGATCATTTACCGTCAACAGGACCTAAAACCTTCGACAGAAGCTATTCTTATCAGTTATCTTAGAGATTCAATGGATCCCGTGTTCATCACAAGTCGATCTGATGTTTATCTCAAGATGATTGGAACAAAACAGCACTCTTTGCTGTTTATTGACAGGATGGATTCAGGTGCTAAAGGAGTACTTAACTCTATCAATAAAAGGATAATTTTTACTTCGAAGATCACACTACAAGCAATGCTAGATGAGTGCGACAACTTTGGTGTTTTCGTTGTGTGCGGTGCTCAAGAATGCACAATGTGCTACTATAATCGGTACACTAAAACATTGAGTGAGTGGAGAGACACAAAAATTGATCCATTGCTCACCGCTACCAAAAACATTGCTGGATTTACGCTTGTTACAGAAGGAAGTCATCCAGTTGATATGAATTTTATGACTTTAGTGGCAGCACAGTTAAATGGGACTGTCGGGTTTGGAGTGGCTGGTGATCTATTTTTAATGTATATTCCGGTTTATATTCCATTGACTCCTGCTGAAAACTTACATCTGATTTACTTGCATCGCTTACAGCAAGTATCAGTTCTAGTGCCCAGGTTGAACCGGAAAATTCCTTTAATTTTTATTTTAACCGACCCATTCGATCTCCCTTCTTGGTGCTTAATCGTTACTGTATTGCTCATGTGGGCCTTGCTGAGAGCATTTATGACTAGAGTTTTCACAATTGAAAATTTTCTCCGGAACCTCGCTCAAATTTTGTCAGGTTTCACCGAAGGCGCTTATGTAACTTTTAGTACAGAGTTGGAAAGACAACAGATTGGAATGATGCTGATGTTGTCCGTTATTCTGATAAACGCATATGAGTCAATGATAATTTCCTACATAATGAATCCTCGCTTTTACCCAGAACTGGATACGTTGCAACTTTTGAATGAAACTTGCTGCTGGGATTCTCTTCAAATTATATCGAGCAACTACTTTCTACGACAAGACGAATGTGTTGGTATCTCCATGTATAAATACATGGAAAATGAAAATAGTGATTTAATCGAAGAGGCTTACAACCACTCCTACTGCATGATGACCGATGAATGGCAAGGAAAATTTACACACAAATTTTCAACACTGGCGATAAAAATGGGCAAGTTTCGTTGGTCCAAACAGATCATCAACGAGTGGCCCATGATGGCTTGGTCTTTTGGAGATCCGCTGATTTTCGAAAGAGTGCAGTACATGAGTCAAGTTTTCTTTGCCGAAGCTGCGTTGTACAGAAACTTTGACTCTAAATCATTTACCGTTGAAGGGCAAGAGAACCCGTTAAAATGTATCTCAGTCGACGATCTTTCACTGGTTTGGATAGCGTATGGTGTGGGAATGATCTCATCTTGTTTGTTGTTTTTGCTTGAGCCTTTCTTGGTTTGGAAGTTGTGTGGTGTGCAAAAGATTTTAGCGTTTATAATATTTTTGCTTGAAAACGTTCGGGGAAACAGTGCTGTAAGAAAGATATAAAACGGGCGCTTTGTTTTTCCACAGTCCATATCCATTCCTCGATATCCCGATAAATGCATAATAATATTTTATTTGCAGGTCATTTCAAGCTAACGATTCTAATTAACACGCTACCCAAGTTTCCAAGCAAAAAAAAAAATTGGCTCAAATTTTGTGTATTGTTTATTTCTCCACAGAGTTTTTCTCTGCATCGATGGTTTCCTCAATATCGACAAATACAGAGTCGATCACTTTTGAGCAATTCTCCACCAAAAGCATATAAGGACTTAGTGTAGATTTTTTTGATTTGGCCAAACTTTGAGGGAGCCTTTCCTATGACCAAAGAAGCCATTTTGAAGCCATACAAGTTGCCATACAATTTTGCCAGCTAGTCATACAAAAACGGTACGTAAATACAGTCGCCTCTCTGGCTGTCGATCTTCTCGATGTCAATATTGATCAATTTTTCAGTCCCTTCAAGAAGCATGCTTTGATTTTCCGTTCTAAAATTTGATATTTCCCGCTCTCGACGGTCCCTTCAATATTGACAACAAGAGAGTTCGAAAATGTGTAACTTTTGAAGGAATTTTCTGATCGATTTGGTGACTTGGGCAAAGTTTTAGGTATTGATGAGGACTATTCAGAACAAAATATGCACCAAGATATTGTGCAATTATCACTTACTTGGACTTCGCACTAAATTATTGCTATCGATCGCACTATTGCGACTTGTCAAACTGGCTTGGAAAATTTTAATTTTCTCAAAAAATGATCAAACGAGCCGATGTTGCTCACCTGTCATCCGCAATTTTAAAGTGCGAATGTCCAGTTTGGTGGAAACTGCTGCGACTGGAAATGTAAATAAACAACAGCTGGTTGCCTAGTTATTGGAAATTTTGTTGTCAAAAGTGCGAGAGAAAAGTGCGGGCCAAATCCAAGCTACAGTGCAAGGATCAATATAATGGCTAATTTTTTAATTAACTTTTTTCACAAAAAAAAAATCCCAAAATCCGTATTGAAATCTATTGATATGTTTCAGGGTTCAAAAAAGGCTACTTTGAATTATGTTTGAATCATGATTTTTTGAAAAAGTGTGTGTTTTTGGAAAAAATAAGAATTCAAGTGAAATTGTAAAATCAAATTTGCAACCGTAAAGCTATTACAGATTTTTTGATAAAGTTTCGAAAAGTTGAGATAATTTCTAATAAAATTTGCTAAGATAAATTGAAGTTAGGACCTCTGGTTGCTGAAAAACAGCGAATAAAATACAAAGAAACAAGAAAATTAAAATTGTTTAAGTTTATCCACCTCCGTGTAAGCACGAGAGCAAGCAGCTGTCAAGTGCTCAGTATTCCATCATTTTTTCGATTTTTTTCGCCGTAATTTACCGTGATTTCCCACGCGTTTGCTCCTGCAGCATGCCAAAGGCCGGCCGTGGACGTGGCAGTTCGAGTGCGGCCTCGAAAAACTCGCGAAGTTCGTCTACCGACCGTGTGCAAAAAGGTAAACAAACGCCGTTACTTCATCCCGGATATGTTCCGAGATCACCAGTGCAAACCCGTTCAGGTACTTCCGGTGCCACGACAAGTGGCACATCAACATCCGCCAACATCCCCATCAGGAACGAGTTCCAGATGCTGAGCGACGACGAAGAAAACAACAACAACACCGACGGTAGCAGCACTACCGACGACGACGACGACGATCCTCGTGCACGGAAAAAAGTGCCGACGCCAAAAAAGAACAATTCTCCAAAGGAACGTAGACCACCTCCAATTTTTGTTTTGAACACGTTGGTGGACGATGTTGACGAGTTGCTGGAAGGCCTCGGATATTGTCTGAAAATCGGTAAGTCTTCGGTGCAAGTCTACACATTTGACAACAAGAACTTCGACCTGGTTGTGGAGAAATTGAAGATTAAAAACTTTAAGTTCTACACATTCGACCCCGTGCAGAAGTCAGCCGTTAAGGTCGTCTTGCAGGGGTACCAAGACCGCCCGATCTCCGACCTCAAGAAGGACCTCTCGGATGCTGGTAACGCCGCGTGACATTAAAGTCCTCTCGCGGAAGACAACAGTCACAGGTACACACACACTGTACCTGTTGTACTTCGACCGCGGCACCGTCAAAATTCAAGACCTGCGGCGAACTAAGGCGTTGGACGGTTTTTGGGTAAACTGGTGGTTCTACTCAAAGAACCCGTCGGACGCAGCACAATGCCACCGTTGCCAGAAATTCAGCCACGGATCGCGGAACTGCAACCTCCAGCCCCGCTGCGTGAAGTGCGGTGAATCACACCTCTCTGAGGCGTGTGCACAACGCGTTCCATACGACAGTTTTTGCAATTCCGATAAACACCCTTTGAGTGAAACTGTAAGTCAATTGTCCATGTTTTTAGTCTAGTCAACTTTTGCAAACATCCAATTTTTATTTATTTATTTATTTTTTTTCTTTAATTCAATCAACAACCAGTTGATATATTTTTATCATTTCTGTGTAATAAAACAAATTTATAACATGATCATCAAAAGTGTTTTAAATCATCAAAAGAAATCTTCGCAATCCTTTTATACGCTTTGCACTCAAAAAACAGCTAATAGAAAAAGTGATAAATAGTTTAAATCCCATGTTTGGGATCGATTTATTAAATTTTAATTGTCAAAATTTCAGCCGATTTGTTGAATCAAATTAAGCCAAATTACTAGATTTGAAGTATTGCTGAGGCATTCAGATTTGAACTTGCGAGCTTAATTACTGAAGCGTTATCACATATCAATGAAATCAATGAAAGAGAAAGTTTTTGTAATTTGCATAGTGCAAAATTTGCATACTCTTGATCTGCTTCGATCCCTCGGTTAACTGAACATCAAATATTGCTCTCAAGCATTCAACCAACTTTTGTAAGCTTTGAAATTTTATTCTGACAAAAGCTCTTTTGAAACATCGAAAAGCTCAGCACACCACAAAACCCATCTTCCTAAAAAGACGCAGCAAAGGTAGATCCCAGACCTGTCAGAGGCTTACATTGTCCGTATAATATTTAGTTTTTCCCCCCAAAACCATACTTTCTCATCGCACTAAAAATTGCTCGAGTGTTTATACAAATCAAATCCCTCTTCATCCATCTGCATAATCCATCAGCAGCATCCTGGTCGGGAAGTGCCCGTCCTGTCGACGACGACGAACCGAGGCAAAACTTTTCCTCCTCACAAGAAGAGCCAAATCCTGCCTAGATTCGGGAGGGGGAGGTTTCCGAATCCTTTCCTGTCTAGCTTGGCTGGCGAGAGAGATGTCTGGGGAGGAAACAGATACCGAGTTTTCACAGCAGCAGCTGCAACTGCTCAACCCCCCTTCTACTCTAATGAAAATACACCTAACTAGGGATTTCAGTAAATAAACATGTATAATGTTTAGATAGATTAGGACTCGTACCGTCTCTCTGCAGTGGCCGAGAGGTGCAAACGGCGACGGAAGTCGATTCCGGATTATCCGGACTGGGCCCGGTGCTGATGAAAGTAAATTGATGATGGCAACCACTCCCCGGAGAGGAGGGGGGCAACAAACTGGCATCATTCGAATGCACAGAGAGTCAAAGTTGCAAGATCTGGATTTTACGATTGGAAAGCTTCTAATCAGGATTCGGTTCGGAAGGAGGTGGGACATCTGGTCTGCTAGTAAATTTTAATTACTTTAGCAGAATGCAACTCGATATCTTCGGCTTCGGAATGGTCGGGAGGGGGTTGCAGTGTTTGTTTTGATTTAGGTATGCTACGGTGGGCCAGGTTTTTGGTTCTCAGAAAAGGTAGTCTTCTCACACAGAGAGATTAGATAAACTAAGCTGCAATCAAAGCGATGGGGTTATTTGGGCTGCTGCAATCAAGCGATTATCCAAACAGGCTGATTTTGTTGAATGAAATTGAGTCTGTGGTAAACTGTTGATTACTGATTAATCTCTTTGATGGAAACCTCTTTGAGACTACCAAGCTAACATTTTATCATTGTCTGAATAACTGAACTTTTTGATAAAAGTCATACAACCCAGAACATGACTCAAATTTAACGCTTCACATTGAACAAATTTGACCCCGGCCAAACAAAAACGCCACTTTCTGTTTGTTTTCAATATTATCCGGATTGTTATCAAACAGAGCGTGAAATGTGTCCACACTCGCACACACAGCCAGACAGACAAACACAGATCATCATCCCATTTTGTCCAAATAATGCATTTCATTGTGTGCGTGTGTGCATATTTGCGTATGTGTCAGCCGGTCGATCCGATAATTATCATTTCTGTCATTGCCGGTTTCATTGTTATGATTATCATCGTCGCCATTTCAATCCCGTCCTCGCGGAAAATGGGCGTCCAAATTTGCGTTGACCCTTTTCGGTGCGCTGAGTGTGTGTGGGTGCGTACTCCATAGGAACAATAGAGGACACCACCACCACCACAGAACCACCTGGCAATTGGTGGAGATTGAAGATTGATTGAATACAAACAGAATCGAGTAATTAGTGGTTGCAAACTGGGTTTTCATTTTCAATTGAAACCATTTAGCAAATGTAAATTGTCGAAATTGATCATTTGAGAAAGGCAATATTATTTTAAACTTGGGGTCATAATTGCAATAAACTGCCTGTTTTTATTGTGATATAAAATTATTTACGTCTTTCTTAGTATCTCTTTTATCAAGCAAAATTCCAAGCGAGCAATTTTCCACGAACGAACTGTAAATGAATTTATTTATATTTGTTTATTTACTTCAAACTTTGTGTGGCCCTTCTTTTTGACTAAAGAAGCCATTTTGTGTTCGCCCACACAAGGCTCCTTATAATTTTGGCAGCTGTCCATACAAAAATGGTACGTAAATATTCGAAAATCTGAAACTTTTGAAGGATTTTTCTGATCAATTCGGTGTCTTCGGCAAAGATTGATATTGATGAAAAAATTTCATAAAAAAGGTGCACGGATTTTTGACGATTTTTAAATTAAATTTTTCAAACAAAAATCGTTTTCCTAAAATCCCTGTGTTTAAATTTTTTGATTTTTTTATATGTTTTGGAGCCAAACCCCGAAACTTTTAAGCCATAGAGAAGCATGGACAAAAATTTTGCCGCCGAGTTATAATTTTTGAAACAATGGCGTTTTTTTTAATTTATATAATTTAGTCAATTTTTTTTGACTTCAGTTTAATGTAAAATCAAAGTTTTCGATGACGCACGCCATTTTCAAGATAAAGCCACTGAAAGTTTAATTTTAAATGAACAATTCCCGTTTTCAATTGTTTTAAATATTGTCCATGAATTCCTTATTCATGAAAATATTTTTTTTTATTAAAAAAAATCAAAATAAAATTGCTTAAAAGACATTAAACATTGGATCGCTGGTTGTAGAAATACAGAAAAAAAAATAAGTTTTTTCATCCGAAAATTCTCACATTTTCTTATGCCGATATCTCAGCAACTAACGGTCCAATTTTCAATGTTGAAAAATAAAACATCCGTGAAAAAAAAATTCTTTGAAAATTTTAGAATTTACACTATTTAAAAAAAATTTAAATCGGGAATTTTACAGTCAAATTTAAACCTTATGTGGCTATATCTTAAACACGATACAATTTACCAATAATCGGTACAGTACTTTTCGATTGCAAGTTTTGACTAAAATTCATACTTTTTTCAAAGAAAAAAAACAATTGCTTCAAAAAATTCTTACTCCTAATAAGATTTTTGTCCATACTTCTTTATGGCTCAAAAGTTACTGTTTTTTGTCCCGTAAATATATCAAATAATTTCAAAAATTCAAACATTTTTATTACGGAAAATTTATTTTTGTGAAAACAATTTATTTTAAAATCGTAAAAAAATCCACCCAGAAATCCGAAAATACGTATTTTTCATCAAAAAAACACTTAAAAAGTTTCAAAAACTCTGCCATTTTCTGTTACTCAACTGTAACTTTTTTTTTGGAACATGTCATTTTAAGGGAAATTTAATGTTCTTTTTGAATCTACATTGGCCCAGAAGGGTTTTTTTTCATTTAGAACAAAAATTTTCATTTTAAAATTTCGTGTTTTTTTCTAACATTGTAGGGTTGTTTTTTAGGGTGTAATAATGTTGTACAAAGGTGTAGAGCAGACAATTAAAAAAATAATAATGAAAAAGATGGTCGTCGTCGATCGTGGCCGTGGCTGCGACAGACACGGACAACGAAACAAAGAGAAACGCAGAAAGTAACTTTTTCAAAACTTTGTTTCGTAAAATCGCGATAACTCGTGATGTTTTTAAGCAACCCCATATGTTTCATTTTTTTTGTAATTGACTGCTCTACAACTTTGTATAACATTATTACACTTTTAAAAATAACTATGCAAAGTTAGAAAAAATACGAAATTTTTAAATGAAATTTTTTGTTCTAAATGAAAAAATGCTCCTTTTGGGTTAATGTAGATTAGAAAAATACATGAAATTTAACATAAAATGATACGTTCCAAAAAAAAAATACAGTTGAGTAACGGAAAATGGCTGAGTTTTGAAACTTTTTTAATGTTTTTTTTTTTTCGATGAAAAATACTTTTTTTTCGGAATTTTGAGTCGCATGTGTTTTTTCGCATGTTCAAAAATTGAAGGGGTCGTACCGCCCCCCCGTCAAGGGATATCAAAAAACGGACCTCGGATTCGTGAGCAGGGACAAAAGTTACTCCTAAGGACAAAGTTTCACGCAAATCAAAGTTGGTAGAGAATTACCCATAGCCATAGCTGATTTCTGAAAAAATAAATTGGTAAAAACGTTGGCAAAGTCACATAGGTAAATCAAATCAAACTTCAAAACTTAAGAAAAAATTTGGAGTTTTGCCCGATTCTTTTTAAAGATCAAAAATCGTTTGAAAAAAGATAAATTTCCAGATTGAAGCCTGCCTGGAGGCGGGATATGGGTTGTGAAAGCTGAGAACATAATATCATCCTAATTTTGTTTGCTTGAATTGAAGGACAAATAAAAATTATTCCAAAAATTTATAAATAAAACTTGATTTTCACTGCAATGCTGTACTAACCTAATTTTAAAAAAATTAATCTCATCAGAGACATCTTTGTCAAACTATACCCCATTAAAATATTAAAGTAACACATGCTGCCACGATCAAAATGCAAATACGCCTCGTAAACCATCAAATTACTCTTACAAAGCATTCCCCTCTCATGATAACCGTTGCGAATCGACATTAAACAACCCTTTTCATCTTCAACTTTGTGAAAACTTCCCCATTTTCCCACTGAAAATTGCACACACACTGCAATCGCTAGACCTGAACAAAACTCCATTATGAACGCATTAAGGTAAACACTCTCCGCCACCGCCGGCCGTTCCTCTGTACTGTATCATTAAGGGATGGCATCCTTGCAAAGACGCGCGTGCCACGCAAATATAATATAAATTAAACGCAACCCTTCTCCTTTTTTACTTTTTTGTGTCGACTTATCGTCAAACAACAAAAAGCAAAAAAAAAGAAAGAAAGGAGTTAAAAGCAACTTGCTGACTTGTTATTTTTGCACGTAATGTTGAATTTTTAATGATGTCAACCCCTTGTTCTCTCTCCATTCACCGACCACCACCGCGAAAACTGTTTAGTACTCGACCATCTTGCTGGGGAAACGCGAGCGAGTCAATGAACAGCTGAGTGCGAAAAGCAAAAGGGGTTTTATTCTTTTATTATTTTGACTGTGAGCTGTGTGAAACCAACGCGCGGGGGGTTTGCCATTTTTCCCTTCTTTTGATTGCCAGTCAACCCTTTGCTTTTTTGCTGAAATGTTTAGCGTGGTATATGCTAAGAAAGTAAAGCTATGCAGTGGTGAATTTAGGAGTTATTAGATAGTGAAAATAGCTAATTAATATTTTTGTCAATTTTAATCATTAGAATTTGTTCAAAATTATTGATTTTATTGAATACCTTATTTGCCATTTAAAAAAATAATATTAAGAACTAATTAAATTATAAGAAAGTTTTAAGATGCATGCAATTGATAGATTTTGTCATAAAATCAAGATTAAGAGTTAACACAAAAATTACTCAAGTGTTGATACCTTGAATTTGATGAAAACAAGTCAAATGAATTTGTTCAATTCTAATCAAAAATAGTGTTTCAACTCTTAGTTTATCCAATAGAATTGATTTGAATTGCTTTTTCAGTTTGTTTTAAATTTGCTTATTTTAATAAAGTCGTTTCCTGTTGCATTTGCACACCGTTGCATTCATGATACGTTTTAAAACAATCATTGATTTTTGCCCCTGTACTATCAACGTATAAATAGGCCAGACAATATATAGAGTATTTAAAGCTTTTAATTCAAATCAGATCAGTACCTTCCCTTTAAACTAGATTAAACTAAAATTGCAGCTGCTCAAAAAGTGAAGATTTTTATATAACTGAGGCCTACGCAAATATTTTTTAAAAGTTTATGTCTCGTCCCTTGGCTCTGGGTGAACTCGAGAGGAGGGGCGGCAACAAATAATAAAGTACACGCCTTTCCACATTTCAATGAAAAATATGTTTTGTTTGCAAAAAAAAAAACAACTTTTTGTAGTACTGTACGACTAAAATCCACAAAAATTCATAGTATATTAATCATACTTAATGACCGTAGTAAAATGTTTTTTTTTCAGTTTATTGCAAGTTTTTTTTATATCGTAATTTTGAAGTTTTTTGAAAATATTGTTTTCATCCCCTGATTCTTTGAGCCAATATTGAAAAAAAAAAAAAACTTTGAGCTTTGAAAAATATTCGCAACGGCCTAAGACAAAAAAAAACTTGATTTGCCTCGCCGGGGAATACTCGAAAAATTAATTTCTTAATTAATCCTAGAAGTCTAGATACCTTCACGAATGCATTTCGACAAAGATTCGAATTCTGATCAATTTTTTTAATGTTTGGAGATTACCGTCGAAAAAAATATGTCACTCTAAAATATTTGATTAGGCTGCCGAATTTGATCCATTCGGTCTAGTATGGGTTCTCATATGCCTCTATTCAAGTTTACTAAGTTTGGAAAAGTGCTTGAAAAGTAATTCATAAAAAATAGTAGTTTATGCAACAAGTTGCAAAAAGAGGATTTTTTCAGCAGTCGTACATTTATCCAACGAGGTTCACCGAGTTGGATAAATACGAAGAGTGCTGAAAAAATCATGTTTTGCAACGAGTTCCATACAACATTTTTTGCAATTCCGAAAAAACACCCATTGAGTGAAATTTTAAGTCAAATTCTCATGTATTTTGTCAATAAATCGTTTAAATCAAAAAAAATGTTGAAAAGTGTTACTTTTCGAAATAAGTGCTGAAAAGTTCAACTTTTCAGCACCTATTTCAGTGCTGAAAAGTAGAACTTTTCAGCATTTATTTTGAAAAGTGTTGCTATTCGATTCTGTTATTTTTGGTACAGAAAAGTAGGCTATTTCGTCGTTCAAGAATGACAGGAAATGTAAGTAGTTTCACGACGGAATTGTAAAAAGATTTTTGTGGATACAAAAAAGAGTAAATTCAGGCTGATCAAATTCAATAAGGATTGAAAACACCAACTTTGGAAAAGTTGTACATATTGGATAGGACAATTGAGGGAAAAAAATTGTCACACTCTCAAATATAATAACCCACTTTGTAAATTAATTTTTTTGTTATTTAAAGTTAAAATTTCATTTCAAATGTGTTTTTAATAACAAAAAAAATTAAGATTTATTTTAAATTATAATTTTATGCAAAAAATGCAATAATGCATAGTTTTTCATATTTAAAAAAGAATTTGCGAAAAAAGTAAACTATTTTTTTCAAATAGTGCACCATTTTTGAACAATGGCCTGTTTAAGTTGAAAAAAAAACACGATTTTGAGATTTTTTTTTATTAATTTTTAATTTTGGAAAATAGTGCCTGTAAGTGCTCTTCTATGAAATATTTGTTTTTTAGGTGAGGGTGATACATGCCTTCAAAAAAATGTTAAAAAATTTAAATTGCAGGCCACGGTTTCAACATTTGAATGAACAAAGTGTTTTAAAATGCATTATACACCTGTCCAGTTGTTTTGCAATCATAAGTTTCCAAAATTTCTAAATATAGACGAACATTTTATTTCGGCGAGAAAAAAAAGTTTTTGCGATGATGTCCATTGGAATTCCATTAAAGTTCAAAATATTTTTAAACTAGCCCAAACATGCTAAATACGATTATCAATGTAGAAAAAGGCATTTTAGCTTGTTTTTAGTAGATTAGACTTCTATTTTCATTGAAATTTTCTGGCTTTTTGAAAAAAATATTTGTTTGCCCCCTGATTTTTCGGACCAATTTTAAAGGGGGAAGGGTGACATAAACTTTGAAAAATATTTGCAACGGCCTTATAAATGCAAAATAAACGGTAAGTCATGTATTCTCTGATATCGTCAGTTTAAAATTTAGGGTTTTTTAAGATAAATTAAGATTTTCTAAAAATATTTTTTTGGAAATCTGCAACCAGCTGCACGATCAACTTAGCTCAAATAAAGTCTAAAGATTTTTTCAATGAGTGCGTAAGTAATTTTATTCTAAATTTCTGGGAATGATTACAATACCTCCATAGACATTTGACTGCATTTTTTAATCTTGTTAGGCTGACACAACTTTTTTTAACAAAATACCTCCCTGCAAACTTACTCGGATTTCCCTCTAAGGATCATAATATAACAGAGTGCAGCGCAGTGACTCTCAATGAGGTTGTCATGTTTATATTGACTCACCACGTTTTCTTCCTTTTTTCCGCGCTGAGCCGTCGTGCTAGTGACAATGTTTTGTGCCCTGTAGGAATGTTAGGTCAGTTAGTTAGGGATGTTCGCAGCATCAATTGACTTCGTTTCGATATTTTAACAAAATTTATCTTTTTCTTAGATTATTTTAAAAAATGCTGTTTCGTCGAATGAAATATTTTTAATCAACCCTATTAAGAATGCAAAAAAAAAAACGAAACATGCGTTCGCCCTAGAAAATAAAAGAGTTATTCACCTCCAAACCCTCCTCCGATCCTTTTGGAATTTCCATTTTGCAGTTATTACGGCTCATAAAATAAATAAAAACACGACAACAACAAACACGATCCGCAACGAAGAGAGGGGTCTTCGCATTTATTGCGCCATCTAGGTTGGAGGTCCTGCTTTTAATAAACCTGCCCTACATGGGGTGTGTGTGTGTGCGTGTGATTGTGCCCCTTGGACCGGCAGGGATAATCCCTGGCGCGATGGGAAATAAAAAAAAAGAAACTGGACAGTATCAACGGGGAGGAAAATTGTCATAACGCATACTCTCTGGAGGGGGGAACAAGGTATTTGTGCCCTACCTGGACAGCACACAGATGCCATGGAGACCTTGACCAGCAGCTTCCAGCTGAGAGGCTCGGGCGGAAACGTAATGGATATTTGTACACGCCGAGCCTGGCTGCCAGCGTGGTTGCACAGAAATACGAACCCATTCAGGTTCGGTCCATTTGGTGCTGGGTGAATATTTGTTCTAGTGGTATAGTTTGTAATTAATTCTCTGTGCAAATGTTTGGTTCCGATGCCGGACTTTGACCGTGTGTCCAGAGGGTTGCACTACTTATTGCATGCAAGTACTGTCTCAGCAAAGGGGTTGAAATCAAGGGTGAAATGCGGCCATGTGGTGTTGCATGAAATTAGTTTATTCTAAATGAAATAACGGTTGAGTTTTCAATTAAATGTGGATTAGAACATTAGATTCGGTCATGTGTATGACATAATTTGTTGTCATATGTCTGTGAGAAACCATCTGTAGGAATTGCAAAATTCAACTATTCAACTCAGACAAACAGCTCAAAATGAAGGAAAAAAAATGCGATCATCATTCAATTTAAATCAATCACATAATTCAAAGCCATTCTCTTTTAGTACACAAACATCAATCTCAAGATAAGCGTGAACATTACCAACCCCACTCTCAGCACATCTTCCAACACTGCAGCAAAAAGGTTCAATCTTATCGCACTTGTAATTGCATTTAATTCGCCACTAAAAATCACAATCGTTGCTCCACGTGCATTCGTCGTTTGAGATGTGATTGTTTTTTTCGCTTCTACACTCCCACAACGAATTTTCCACAGGGGGGAGGAAGCTGGGATGTCGTCTATAAAATTAAAATCCATCTCGATGGCCACCTCTTGTGATCCCACCCACAGTTGGGTGGAAACATTCAACAGTGGCACACGTCCGCGTGCGCGTTAAACATTTATCGCAAAACCATTAATTTTATAGATTTTTTTTTTCTCATTTCTCGGTTGAGGGGGTTTTGGAAAATTTAACACTGTATTAAAAATATTAAGAGATTATTTAAAAACATTTTAAAAATTTTCTGTTTATTGTTTATTTAGAGCATGAACCTCAGAATTTTTTTTAAATTTATTCGAAAAAAAAACTTTTTTATCTCAGTGTGTCTTCAGAAAGTTTAAACATTCACTTACCAAAGTCTCCTCTTCCAAATGGGTACTAACAAATTACGAACATCACGTGAGCCAATATTCTCGAGTACGAAATATATAGTACATTCAAAAATTGTGTGCACAAAGCAAAACACAAAAAAAAATCAAAAAACAAAATAAAATTGACAACATTGACAAAATTGACAAAATTGACAAAATTGACAAAATTGACAAAATTGACAAAATTGACAAAATTGACAAAATTGACAAAATTGACAAAATTGACAAAATTGACAAAATTGACAAAATTGACAAAATTGACAAAATTGACAAAATTGACAAAATTGACAAAATTGACAAAATTGACAAAATTGACAAAATTGACAAAATTGACAAAATTGACAAAATTGACAAAATTGACAAAATTGACAAAATTGACAAAATTGACAAAATTGACAAAATTGACAAAATTGACAAAATTGACAAAATTGACAAAATTGACAAAATTGACAAAATTGACAAAATTGACAAAATTGACAATATTGACAAAATTGACAAAATTGACAAAATTGACAAAATTGACAAAATTGACAAAATTGACAAAATTGACAAAATTGACAAAATTGACAAAATTGACAAAATTGACAAAATTGACAAAATTGACAAAATTGACAAAATTGACAAAATTGACAAAATTGACAAAATAGACAAAATTGACAAAATTGACAAAATTGACAAAATTGACAAAATTGACAAAATTGACAAAATTGACAAAATTGACAAAATTGACAAAATTGACAAAATTGACAAAATTGACAAAATTGACAAAATTTAAAAAATTGACAAAATTGACAAAATTGACAAAATTGACAAAATTGACAAAATTGACAAAATTGACAAAATTGACAAAATTGACAAAATTGACAAAATTGACAAAATTGACAAAATTGACAAAATTGACAAAATTGACCAAATTGACAAAATTGACAAAATTGACAAAATTGACAAAATTGACAAAATTGACAAAATTGACAAAATTGACAAAATTGACAAAATTGACAAAATTGACAAAATTGACAAAATTGACAAAATTGACAAAATTGACAAAATTGACAAAATTGACAAAATTGACAAAATTGACAAAATTGACAAAATTGACAAAATTGACAAAATTGACAAAATTGACAAAATTGACAAAATTGACAAAATTGACAAAATTGACAAAATTGACAAAATTGACAAAATTGACAAAATTGACAAAATTGACAAAATTGACAAAATTGACAAAATTGACAAAATTGACAAAATTGACAAAATTGACAAAATTGACAAAATTGACAAAATTGACAAAATTGACAAAATTGACAAAATTGACAAAATTGACAAAATTTAAAAAAAGTTGACAAAATTGACAAAATTGACAAAATTGACAAAATTGACAAAATTGACAAAATTGACAAAATTGACAAAATTGACAAAATTGACAAAATTGACAAAATTGACAAAATTGACAAAATTGACAAAATTGACAAAATTGACAAAATTGACAAAATTGACAAAATTGACAAAATTGACAAAATTGACAAAATTGACAAAATTGACAAAATTGACAAAATTGACAAAATTGACAAAATTGACAAAATTGACAAAATTGACAAAATTGACAAAATTGACAAAATTGACAAAATTGACAAAATTGACAAAATTGACAAAATTGACAAAATTGACAAAATTGACAAAATTGACAAAATTTAAAAAAAGTTGACAAAATTGACAAAATTGACAAAATTGACAAAATTGACAAAATTGACAAAATTGACAAAATTGACAAAATTGACAAAATTGACAAAATTGACAAAATTGACAAAATTGACAAAATTGACAAAATTGACAAAATTGACAAAATTGACAAAATTGACAAAATTGACAAAATTGACAAAATTGACAAAATTGACAAAATTGACAAAATTGACAAAATTGACAAAATTGACAAAATTGACAATATTGACAAAATTGACAAAATTGACAATATTGACAAAATTGACAAAATTGACAAAATTGACAAAATTGACAAAATTGACAAAATTGACAAAATTGACAAAATTGACAAAATTGACAAAATTGACAAAATTGACAAAATTGACAAAATTGACAAAATTGACAAAATTGACAAAATTGACAAAATTGACAAAATTGACAAAATTGACAAAATTGACAAAATTGACAAAATTGACAAAATTGACAAAATTGACAAAATTGACAAAATTGACAAAATTGACAAAATTGACAAAATTGCCAAAATTGACAAAATTGACAAAATTGACAAAATTGACAAAATTGACAAAATTGACAAAATTGACAAAATTGACAAAATTGACAAAATTGACAAAATTGACAAAATTGACAAAATTGACAAAATTGACAAAATTGACAAAATTGACAAAATTGACAAAATTGACAAAATTGACAAAATTGACAAAATTGACAAAATTGACAAAATTGACAAAATTGACAAAATTGACAAAATTGACAAAATTGACAAAATTGACAAAATTGACAAAATTGACAAAATTGACAAAATTGACAAAATTTAAAAAAAGTTGACAAAATTGACAAAATTGACAAAATTGACAAAATTGACAAAATTGACAAAATTGACAAAATTGACAAAATTGACAAAATTGACAAAATTGACAAAATTGACAAAATTGACAAAATTGACAAAATTGACAAAATTGAAAAAATTGAAAAAATTGACAAAATTGACAAAATTGACAAAATTGACAAAATTGACAAAATTGACAAAATTGACAAAATTGACAATATTGACAAAATTGACAAAATTGACAAAATTGACAAAATTGACAAAATTGACAAAATTGACAAAATTGACAAAATTGACAAAATTGACAAAATTGACAAAATTGACAAAATTGACAAAATTGACAAAATTGACAAAATTGACAAAATTGACAAAATTGACAAAATTGACAAAATTGACAAAATTGACAAAATTGACAAAATTGACAAAATTGACAAAATTGACAAAATTGACAAAATTGACAAAATTGACAAAATTGACAAAATTGACAAAATTGACAAAATTGACAAAATTGACAAAATTGACAAAATTGACAAAATTGACAAAATTGACAAAATTGACAAAATTGACAAAATTGACAAAATTGACAAAATTGACAAAATTGACAAAATTGACAATATTGACAAAATTGACAAAATTGACAAAATTGACAAAATTGACAAAATTGACAAAATTGACAAAATTGACAAAATTGACAAAATTGACAAAATTGACAAAATTGACAAAATTGACAAAATTGACAAAATTGACAAAATTGACAAAATTGACAAAATTTAAAAAAAGTTGACAAAATTGACAAAAATGACAAAATTGACAAAATTGACAAAATTGACAAAATTGACAAAATTGACAAAATTGACAAAATTGACAAAATTGACAAAATTGACAAAATTGACAAAATTGACAAAATTGACAAAATTGACAAAATTGACAAAATTGACAAAATTGACAAAATTGACAAAATTGACAAAATTGACAAAATTGACAAAATTGACAAAATTGACAAAATTGACAAAATTGACAAAATTGACAAAATTGACAAAATTGACAAAATTGACAAAATTGACAAAATTGACAAAATTGACAAAATTGACAAAATTGACAAAATTGACAAAATTGACAAAATTGACAAAATTGACAAAATTTAAAAAAAGTTGACAAAATTGACAAAATTGACAAAATTGACAAAATTGACAAAATTGACAAAATTGACAAAATTGACAAAATTGACAAAATTGACAAAATTGACAAAATTGACAAAATTGACAAAATTGACAAAATTGACCAAATTGACAAAATTGACAAAATTGACAAAATTGACAAAATTGACAAAATTGACAAAATTGACAAAATTGACAAAATTGACAAAATTGACAAAATTGACAAAATTGACAAAATTGACAAAATTGACAAAATTGACAAAATTGACAAAATTGACAAAATTGACAAAATTGACAAAATTGACAAAATTGACAAAATTGACAAAATTGACAAAATTGACAAAATTGACAAAATTGACAAAATTGACAAAATTGACAAAATTGACAAAATTGACAAAATTGACAAAATTGACAAAATTGACAAAATTGACAAAATTGACAAAATTGACAAAATTGACAAAATTGACAAAATTGACAAAATTGACAAAATTGACAAAATTTAAAAAATTGACAAAATTGACAAAATTGACAAAATTGACAAAATTGACAAAATTGACAAAATTGACAAAATTGACAAAATTGACAAAATTGACAAAATTGACAAAATTGACAAAATTGACAAAATTGACAAAATTGACAAAATTGACAAAATTGACAAAATTGACAAAATTGACAAAATTGACAAAATTGACAAAATTGACAAAATTGACAAAATTGACAAAATTGACAAAATTGACAAAATTGACAAAATTGACAAAATTGACAAAATTGACAAAATTGACAAAATTGACAAAATTGACAAAATTGACAAAATTGACAAAATTGACAAAATTGACAAAATTGACAAAATTGACAAAATTGACAAAATTGACAAAATTGACAAAATTGACAAAATTGACAAAATTGACAAAATTGACAAAATTGACAAAATTGACAAAATTGACAAAATTGACAAAATTGACAAAATTGACAAAATTGACAAAATTGACAAAATTGACAAAATTGACAAAATTGACAAAATTGACAAAATTGACAAAATTGACAAAATTGACAAAATTGACAAAATTGACAAAATTGACAAAATTGACAAAATTGACAAAATTGACAAAATTGACAAAATTGACAAAATTGACAAAATTGACAAAATTGACAAAATTGACAAAATTGACAAAATTGACAAAATTGACAAAATTGACAAAATTGACAAAATTGACAAAATTGACAAAATTGACAAAATTGACAAAATTGACAAAATTGACAAAATTGACAAAATTGACAAAATTGACAAAATTGACAAAATTGACAAAATTGACAAAATTGACAAAATTGACAAAATTGACAAAATTGACAAAATTGACAAAATTGACAAAATTGACAAAATTGACAAAATTGACAAAATTGACAAAATTGACAAAATTGACAAAATTGACAAAATTGACAAAATTGACAAAATTGACAAAATTGACAAAATTGACAAAATTGACAAAATTGACAAAATTGACAAAATTGACAAAATTGACAAAATTGACAAAATTGACAAAATTGACAAAATTGACAAAATTGACAAAATTGACAAAATTGACAAAATTGACAAAATTGACAAAATTGACAAAATTGACAAAATTGACAAAATTGACCAAATTGACAAAATTGACAAAATTGACAAAATTGACAAAATTGACAAAATTGACAAAATTGACAAAATTGACAAAATTGACAAAATTGACAAAATTGACAAAATTGACAAAATTGACAAAATTGACTAAATTGACAAAATTGACAAAATTGACAAAATTGACAAAATTGACAAAATTGACAAAATTGACAAAATTGACAAAATTGACAAAATTGACAAAATTGACAAAATTGACAAAATTGACAAAATTGACAAAATTGACAAAATTGACAAAATTGACAAAATTGACAAAATTGACAAAATTGACAAAATTGACAAAATTGACAAAATTGACAAAATTGACAAAATTGACAAAATTGACAAAATTGACAAAATTGACAAAATTGACAAAATTGACAAAATTGACAAAATTGACAAAATTGACAAAATTGACAAAATTGACAAAATTGACAAAATTGACAAAATTGACAAAATTGACAAAATTGACAAAATTGACAAAATTGACAAAATTGACAAAATTGACAAAATTGACAAAATTGACAAAATTGACAAAATTGACAAAATTGACAAAATTGACAAAATTGACAAAATTGACAAAATTGACAAAATTGACACAATTGACAAAATTGACAAAATTGACAAAATTGACAAAATTGACAAAATTTACAAAATTGACAAAATTGACACAATTGACAAAATTGACAAAATTGACAAAATTGACAAAATTGACAAAATTGACAAAATTGACAAAATTGACAAAATTGACAAAATTGACAAAATTGACAAAATTGACAAAATTGACAAAATTGACAAAATTGACAAAATTGACAAAATTGACAAAATTGACAAAATTGACAAAATTGACAAAATTGACAAAATTGACAAAATTGACAAAATTGACAAAATTGACAAAATTGACAAAATTGACAAAATTGACAAAATTAACAAAATTGACAAAATTGACAAAATTAACAAAATTAACAAAATTGACAAAATTGACAAAATTGACAAAATTGACAAAATTGACAAAATTGACAAAATTGACAAAATTGACAAAATTGACAAATTTGACAAAATTGACAAAATTGACAAAATTGACATAATTGACAAAATTGACAAAATTGACAAAATTGACAAAATTGACAAAATTGACAAAATTGACAAAATTGACAAAATTGACAAAATTGACAAAATTGACAAAATTGACAAAATTGACAAAATTGACAAAATTGACAAAATTGACAAAATTGACAAAATTGACAAAATTGACAAAATTGACAAAATTGACAAAATTGACAAAATTGACAAAATTGACAAAATTGACAAAATTGACAAAATTGACAAAATTAACAAAATTGACAAAATTGACAAAATTGACAAAATTGACAAAATTGACAAAATTGACAAAATTGACAAAATTGACAAAATTGACAAAATTTACAAAATTGACAAAATTGACAAAATTGACAAAATTGACAAAATTGACAAAATTGACAAAATTGACAAAATTGACAAAATTGACAAAATTGACAAAATTGACAAAATTGACAAAATTGACAAAATTGACAAAATTGACAAAATTGACAAAATTGACAAAATTGACAAAATTGACAAAATTGACACACTTCCACAGGAACAATCCAACCACAATAGAGTCGTTCAACAGTCGCCAAAGCAATTCGCTAACGCATCGCTTCCCCATGCTGTGTTGGTGTGTATGTTTATTTTTCCAATTGTGTGCGTGTGTGGGTTTTCCACCCGCGGACAAAAATGGCTTCCCCATTATCATAACATTTACGTGACTGAGCAACCTCAATGGGCCTGAAATATTGCAACATCACGCGAATGTAATGCGCTGCGAGGAACGTGTGACCGCCTTTTCTGCCCCTTCCCGAAAAAGGAGGGAAATGGAGAGAGAAACAGACACAAAGTTTTCCAATGAAAATAATAAAATACACTTCCACTTTTGCTGGGAGGGATGAGTGTGGGGTGGGAAAATTCGTGACGTTATTAATTTTTAATAAACGTTGGCCTTCGTAATAAAAATTGATTTTCTCACTTTTCCCACCCAGCTCGATGAGGTGGGGTGGGGAGGTGACTTATTTGCACCTGGTAAATTTATCGCATTTTTCGCCTCTCCTTTTGCGCGGCCTGTTGTTTCATATATTTAAGTTTTTGCTTACAGCGAAATCCATTATCGGGATAATTAATTTTTCAACATTTTTTCTGTTTTTTTTTTTTCGGGGATGCTGCTGTGACAAAACCTTCATAAAGAGCTGATTGTTTTCGCACACGTGAGCGTGTGGGCATGGGGCCCGACGAACGGTCAAAGATTAATATTTCGAACAGAAATATGTTGATTGATGACGGTCGTGGGGCTCGAGCGAGCGAGCGAGAGTGTAATTGCTTTTCAGCGAAAATAATTGAAATCGCGGAAAATGTCCACCACAGGTTCGGTCAATTTGGGAGTGATTTTAATTCCTCGAACTTCATCTGGTGTTTTAATGATGTTTTTTTCAAAAGTGGTGGCAGTTATCAGAACCATTACAACGGGAATTATAAGCAGAACGTATCACAATGTTATTATTCGAAACAAAAACAAAACCTAATAACTGTATATCTGCAAGAATGCTGTCCGTTACACTGTCATCGTCATAAACTCATGCTTCACGAGCTCGACAAAGGTATTTTTCCCAGTCAGGTTAAACATCAGTCCGTGTCAGAATGTGCCAGGAATTTAAGGTGCTTCCCTGTAATAACAGCTTAAGACTCATCTACATGGAGTGGGTAAAATTGTTTATCACTTTTCATGCAAACACCCTTGTTGTGATAACGCAGGGTTCCAGGACGCACTGTAATCTGCTTACCACAGTTAATTAATTGGATTTCTAATCGCAGAAAGCCACCAGACAATCAACATTATTGCAATTATTTTCGTTCGGAAAATTGAAAAGCCTATCAAATCAATGAAAGAGACCCCTCAGGCCAAGCACTTCCCAGGCTCGAAGATAAGGTAATGTTCAATAGTTTACTCAAAATAGCACCCTTTCACGGAAGCTGTGAAAACATCGAGCCTTTGTTGATAAGATTCTTAGAAACAAGGGAACATCGTTGTTTGCCCGGACGCCACAGGTTCAACAATGATGAACAAAGGATGTGCCCAATAAAAATTTGTAGTAAACATGATGTTGAACATATTCTGGGCAATCATTTTGTTTGTGGATAATAAATAAAAATAAACTATGTAGGTTTCTAGTAGGACCCAAAAGCTCAATACTATTTTTTACGTGAAATGGTACAAACCACGATTTTTTTGCAACAAAAAAAAAATTGACAAGACATTATTTAACGATGGATCATCTAAGGTCCCCTTGGAACAAATAGTCAAGGTACCTTCTGTCACGCGATTTAAAATTGATTTAAAATTCAATTCAAATCCTTTTAAATGTTTTGTGGCCGTTCAATGTGCCAATAAAAATCAGCTTTATCCTTGTGAACAATAATATTTGTAATTTAGGCCTAATATTAGGACCCAATAAATGTGGTACTTTTAAAACTGAGTAAGATTTTAAGCTAGCAAAATTTGAAGCATGAAGCAGGTAGAATAATATTATATTTTCCAATCGATTGCTCAAGTACTTATTTAATACCGATTTAAAATTCATAATCGCATAGAATTTGTACCCAGTTATTAGACTTTGTGGGAACAGTTTCTTCAATATTTGTGAATGAATGAATCAATGCATCTAAAACATTATAAAACCATATTTAAAGTTTATTTTCTTCGGTTATATCATGAGCGGTAAACACAAAATTTGATTGAACATTTTTTGCATTTTAAATTCAAGTGAATCATATCGAACAGGACTCAGAAAGCAATTATGATTATTTTTGGATTAGCAAGCAGATTGAACAAAAACATTTCTTTATAAAAATAAATTTATATTGATAAATTAAATTTTGTTTATAATTTTATTTTGCGTGGTGATTTTAATAGAAGCTTTGGAGGAATACCAGATGTATTACCGAATTCCTCCGATTTTTTTTTGTCTAAGAATTACGTTTTGGAGGTCAACGCTCTTCGTCATAAATGTCCAAAAATAAAACAGTATTGCGAATTATTACTTTTTAATACAAGCGCTAAAACAAAGAATTTTTCAGCACTCAAAGTTATATTTTCCGAATAAAAGAAATGTATGACAAAATGTCGAAAGACATAAGGTCGAATGGAAAAAAATGTCGAATGCCAAAAGGTCGAATTAAAAAAAACATTTTTCAATACCAAACTTTTGATGTGAGCCTAAATATACAAATATAGAAAAACAGCTTTGGAGAATTTGATCGTTTTTCTTTAAATTCACTTCTATATTCTTAAAAATTCAGAGATCTTCTGAATCAAAACTTGCCCCCAGATTGTTGGAGACTTTTTCAAAAAGGGAGGGGGCAGGGGAAGTTTAGGGGCTTTATCTTTAAAAATTTAAATAAACACGATCAAATTCATTTTTCGAAACTATTTAAATTTGAAAGAATGTTAAAAGTTTCTAAAATATTCCAAAGATTTTTATAAATAAAATAAATACCGGCAAAGTATGTTAGAAGCAGTCTTTTAAAAAAAACCGCTAATATTTGAAAGCATTGAAAAATTGACATCATCATTACGACAGTCAAGAATAAGTTTTTGAAAATCCAATAAAAACTTAAAAAATATTGTATAGCTTTTTTGGAAGAACTGCTCATATTTGAAAGAATGGAAAAACTTAAAAAAAAACTTTACGACAGTCAGGAATAGGTTTTTAATTTGAAATTTTTTGAAAGGTGATTCAGAATTGAAAAAAAAAATTTAAAATTTAAATCAAATTTAAAATTGAAAATGACTTATTATTTTTGTTTATATGTAGTAGTGTTTAAATTATTGGTTTTTTTTAATGAAATTTCTACTTTTTGCAGTTTAACTTCACTTCTCTTATTTTGTATTTTTCTTGTTTCTAATTTGTATTTATTTTGTTCAGTTTAGGTTTTTTTGCTGTTTTTTATTTCGGTTATTCAACCACTTTTTTGTCTTTTTATTTGTATCATACTTTTGGAGGCACCTTAAATATTATTCTTTTGCTTGTTTTTCACTTTTTCTGCTATATTATGCTATCATTAGCATTTCAGTTATAAACAAATCCGTAGGAAATAATCTGGTACACTTCACAAATTATTACAAACTTATTTTTAACTAGAAATCTAGTCAATGTGAGTCAAATAAAGAGCCAAATTTGATCCCTGAAAATAATGACACAAATCAATTCTTTTTAATGCTTTTTTTTAAGATCAAAAATTGGATTGAAATGGATATTTGAATATTTTTAGATTGAAGCCCACCTAGAGACGGGATGAGTTGTAGAAGTTTGAAAATATATTATGAAGGAAAAGCAAAACAATGTTTCCATCAATCTGTAATATTTTTCTACAATTTTCTTTGTGAACTTTGTTGATCAGACTGCTGGTTGCTGAGATACCTACATCTTCAGAAAATAAAATTTGTACAAAACTTAACTTTTTTTTACAATACCTGATTAGCCTAATAAGCCTTAATTTTTCAACTCTGAAACAAATGGTTTTAATGATTTCACATTATGCTCGTACAACTCAAGCGACCATTTTACTATTTTCATCTGAAGCATATTGCTCTTTACAGACGCAATAAGCTTCTGAACAGCTCTGCAACGGATGAAATTCAAATTGCGCAATTTAATAAGGATCACGGAATGAAAATGTATTTCATTTCCATAACCGTACCATTTATAGTATTATCCGATTATCTGAATCCTTTTGTAAGACCCAGCTCCCCCCTCCCCTTCGTTTTCTACCAACTTTAATTCGACCGAAACCCAAGAAAAATCCTTTATCCGATTTTCATCTCGAAATCGTTATTATTTTTGAGTACCGTCACGTTTGCCCCTGCAGGTATGCTTCCACCAAAGCAACGACTTGACGTTGTTCTTTCCTCTACATCCGAAGCCGTTCCAACGTTTAATAAGGGGCAACGGCCCGGAATGAGCTCGTATGCTAATGCCACCCAAGCCGGTCGGTTTGGTGCATCACGTTTTGCCCTCCCCTTTCCAAAAACAAAATCCGACGTCATATTCTGCGGCCAAGTGGCCACGCTAAACAAGGAAGCACCCAAAGTTCGTCCGGCTTCGCCGCAGAACGGTAAACATTGCTAATTTGAAAATACTGGAAAGTTCCTCTTTTGGCTGCGTCGATGGGAGTTGCATTGTCCGTGGAGGTAGCGAGCGGGGTTCGTGGCTGAACTGACTGAAGTCGCTGTGCAAATAGTGAGAGTATGGTTATGAGGGTTGATGTTTAGAGTTTGGAGAGGGTTGAATGTTTTGATTATGTTTAAACATGTAGTTTTTTTTTATTATTTTACAAAAATAAGATTTTATCTCAATTGAGATATAACTATTTAATGAAAATAAAAAAAAAATGATTTCGTTTAGTGGTTTTCAACCTTGACGATAACCGAGCTACCTAAGCGAAAACAAACCTTCCGTCAGGTCTTTGTGAACAAAGTACACGAGCCTTCCCCCTATTTTCAACTCACTTTGCCGCTGCTTTGGTGGCCAAACCTGGAGCACTGTCCAATCAGGAACAGGCCATCAAAAGGTTCACACGTTAATTAAAATGATGATATTTAAGGGTAGAAAGCCCCACCGAAAATACCCAAAGTGCTTGGCCGAGCCCTCAAAGGACTGAGCAGTAGCAGCATCTACTAGGCGGTACTACTTTGAATTGCAAGCAACAACTACCTATCAGACTCTACCCAGCAGGGACGTTTCCACGTTGGCATCGTAAAATTTGCCAGAGAAATGTTGAATGGCCTTACCACCTACACCACCATCGCCATCATCATCATCATCATCATCAACGAGGTTGAGCAGCACATGGTTCTTCACAGGATTGCCACACTCACATGCGTTTGACCACACAACGCAACGGTTGTTGTTGTTCGAACGTTGCACGGCGCAGACCACAAAGGACCAAAGGATGTTCTCTGGTCGTTCTATGATTCGCTGGCAAAGGCTGCAACAATGCAGTGCAAGCCAAAACATTGACCGGGTTCGGGTTTTAGCCATTATTGAATAGATGCTTCCTCGGAGGGAGAGTTTCGGTGATGGTACTCGCACTTTAGTGTTTTGATGGAACTTAGTGAAATAGAATGTTTAACGGATGTTCCAAATGTAAAGTAAAATTTTAAGAATTATGCATAAAATTTAGAATTTCCGTGACGTTACAACGCAAGCAACAATTTTGACAATTCTCTACGTAATCGTCCGAATTCGACAATTTTTTTCATTTTTTTTATGTGGCTCTTACTTTGTGTGGCATTCTATGTGACCAAACAATCCATTTTGCGTAATTGGTTCACCCATACAAGTCTCCATACAATTTTGGTAGCTGTCCATACAAAAATTATACGAAAATATTCGAAAATCTGTAACTTTTGAAGGAATTTTCTGATCAATTTGGTGTCTTCGGCGAAGTAGTAGGTATTGATTAGGACTATTTAAAAAATAGGTACACAGATATACTATTTTATGATTTTTTAAATAATTTTTTTTCACAAAAGCACAATTTACCAAAATCCGTATTTTTTATTTTCAAGATTTTTCACATGGTTTAGGGCAGCCCCTGTACCCCTTGGGGTACCACGAGCGGTCTCAGGGGGTACCGAAAGACAAACTCCGTAATGGCGGACATTTGAATAATATCCCAGACAAAATATTTGAGAGAAAAAAAAACAAACAGATTAGAAACAAAAAATTAACGCATCATTTTGTTGCAGATTATTTAATTCAATTCGTTTTTGCTAATCAAATTTAAAAAAAAAACTGTTATTTTGCATGATTGATTTATGCATACAAAATGGGGGATGTTCTTCCTAAAAAACATTTTTTTTCCTAATTGTTGGCCAAGCTATGATTCTAAAAAATTGACAAAACTCACAGAAAATATTCCAAAAAAAAATATTTAAGTGACAAAAATCGCTTGCATTCGATAAGAAATTATATTAACTTAAACAAAGAGTACCGTTTTTTAGCTTAAATTTTTTTCTCAAATCTGCAAAGAAAGAAAGAAACTACCATCTCTTAAAACAATTCAAAAGGTTGGTAAAAGATTTTAAATTTTCATTATTTAACATTATTTTTTCGACCTGCGCTATTTTTTAGGAAAAAATGTTTTTATTGTAAATGTTACCCAGTAAAGTACCTATTTTTTTTATTGATGTTATCTTGGAACATATGGGGGCACTTTTAGAGCTCTAAAACAAACATTTATTTTTTTGACTGGTCAATATGGACTTGAGGGTCAAAAGTTACAGGCATTTTGAGGCAAAAAAAAAATGAAAATTTGAAACTTAAATATCTCGAAAAGGCGGAAGCCAAATTTTAAGCACCAGGTTGCATTTGAAAGAGGAGATTCAGCACTACAAACACTGAAAAAAATCTCAGGTGTGTTTTTCTTTCAACTCGAGATATCTTCGTTGGAAAAAGTCTAATTTTCAAGGGAAAATCATATGGGACCACCCCAAAAATAATTCGAAGTTTTTCCAAATATATGTTTTTTTTTTTCATGTAAATTTGCCCGCTGAACCTGTATCTGCCCTCAGAATGTGTTGAAAAATCGATTTTGGGTTCACATTTTGGGTTTCCATGTAAAATTATCATTTAAAACCAAATTATGACCAAAAATCGATTTTTTGACAATCTGGGTCACTTTTCTAAAACGAATTTCCACGTTAAAAAAACTGATAAATTTGGTCGTAGAAGGCGTAGATTACGAGATAAAATTTTGGTGTCTTCGACAAAGTTGCTTGGATTGGCAAGCCCAACAACTTTTTAGAAGACAAAAATATTCCTGAAAAGTTAGATTTTCAAAATCAGCCTAATAGTGAACCACCCTAATTTTCAACCAAACCAAAAGTTGCCCCTTTCCATTTGCAGCAACTCTTCTGAAGATATCAAAGCTCCAAAACTTCAGATTTTTTCGGAAAAATCCATTTTCAACTTAATTATGCGATTTGGACCACTCTGCAATGTTTAGGTTCAAGACAAGCGAAGTGATTTTTTTATATTTTTTTTTTATTTCAATTTCAAGATCAAGACTTTTCTTCAAAATTATCAAGCAAAACACTCTTTCGAAATATTATCGTGGTGTTGTTTAAAATTTTAAAATGTTCAATGTTCAAAAAAGAAGTAAAGAATTTATTTTTAGAGATGAAAAATATTTGATTTTTGTTTAATTGAAAAAAATTACAAATCGAAAACTTCACTTTATCAAAATGTTTTTTATAAAAATTAACAATATTTTAAATGTATTTCAGCAGAAAAAAAAATATCAAAGAAAAGTACATGGGCATTGTGTGGCCTACCCAGTACTTTTCAAACAATTATAGATACATGTCTAACTTTTTAACACTATTTTTCGATTTTTTTAAGTGTCCAATATTTTTTTTTTCACTTTTAAGTGTTTTTGAATATTTCTGACTCAATGCAGTTTTAAAAACAACCAGGAATAAAAAAAAAAGAAAATTTGGTCCAAAAAATTCCAGATTAAGTATAAATTCTTTGTATCAATGTCCATCGAGTTACAGTAACAGATTTTTTTCTCCAAAATTTATGTTTCTTATACAAAAAAAATCCGATATTTGGAATTTAAAAGAAACTCCTATAAGCGAAAAATTTCATGTTTAAAAACTATGGGGTACCAGCAGCTTAACCCTTTCGAGCCTGATGGGTCATATATGACCCAAAAATCAAAATTTTTAAAACTAGCCTATAATTTTTGTATGGTCCTCAAAATCATTTTCCCATCATTAGCTAAAAAAATATTTTTTTGAAAATTCAGGCCTGAAAGGGTTAAGCAAAACTAAAAGGGGTACCTAGCCAAGAAAAGGTTGAGAACCGCTGGTTTAGGGGACAAAACCCGCAACTTCTGAGCCATAGAGAAGTACGGTTAAATATTTTTCCACCAAGCTATAAATTTTGAAAAAAAGTAATTTTTGAGAAAAATATAATTTTATACATAATGTTAATAAAATAAATTTGCTATCGAAAAGTACTTTAAAGATTTTTAGAAAAAGTGTCTCATTTTCAAGATATAGCCTCCGAAAGTTTGTCTCCAGCGAAATATTTGAGCGAAATTTATATTATTTCTGAAAATATTTTTAAAGAAAAGTTCAGAAAATTTGTCTAATAGACTTTTAAGATTGGACCTCTGGTTGCTAAAATACAACGACTTAAAGCAAAAGAAACAACTCACCCAAACTAAACTAAATTTTCTAATGCCGATGTCTCAGCAACTAATGGTCCGATTTTCAATGTTATCACAAGAAATATTCATGAAATTTTCAAAAAAAAATTTAGAAAAAAATAATAAAAATAAAATATTTCGAAACCAAGACTAACATTTTAAAAGGGCCAAACATGCAATATTACTCCCATTTGGAATGTTTGTCTTGATTCAAAAATGTCCTTTTCATATCATGTTCTGAATCTGTATCTTGAGAATGAAATTTCTGATCGATTTGGTGTCTTCGGCAAAACTTGAGGTTTTGATTTGGCCTTATCAGACAGAATAGAAGCACGGAAAACCCCGCTTTTTAATTTGTCAGGAAAAGTTGAATTCCTGAGCAGATATTTTTAATTATCGAATTTTTAAGTGTTTCAGAGGGCATTTTCTAAAGTTCCTTGATTTTTCGAAAATATTTCAAATATGTTCAAAACAAATTTCAATACTTTTTTATGATGCCAATTCATATTTTCAACCGAATATGATTGGATAAAGTGCACCGTTTTCAAGTGACAGCTTTTTTGAATGATTTTTTTTTTTGTTTTTGCAATTATTTTTGACTTTGTTGATCAGACTGCTGGCTGCTGAGATACAGCCTCTCATAGTTTGATATTTGTGGAAATTAGTATTTCACGATGAATTAGGACCTATTGGTTCGACTTTCAATGTAAAACTTATTGTGAAATAGTCTCCTCTTCTCCCCAAAAATAATTTCAATGTTTTATAATCAAGATTATAATTTTGAAAGAACAAAAACACTTATATAGAACATTTTGAAATGGTGAGCCTAATTTTATAATTTCGACATTTTTATCATAAAAACGATTAAGCAATTTACAGAAAAGTCACATTTTTTACAAAATCATTTACAAGATTTAAAATGAGGGCTAATTGAGAAAATCTCAATTTCCAAAAAAAAATATGCTTCAAGAGACTGTTGCAACAAAGTAAAAAAATATTAATAGAAAAGTCAGAAAAAACCTTTAGCAGGGTTGTTTTCCTCCGTAACGCGTTTTTAAAATGTCAAAAACTGAACATTTTTTGAAAAATTTCATTTTAAAATGCTTACACCTTGAAAATACTATTTTTTATCAACAAATGGGTAAAATAACTTAGGATTGCATATAAGATTTTTTTATATTTTAGTGATTTTTTTATTTGTTCAAAAACAAATTTTAAATTTAATATTTCACTCAAAATAATGATTTTACAAAAAAACTAAATGATTCTGGTTCCAGATTTTGCACCATCCTATACTCTAGCGCCTATAATTAGTTCTTTAAAAGATTTCAAAACATTTAGAAAATGATAGCATGAATTTTAGGAATTTAACTTTTCGTAATAAAAAATAACCTACAACTTTGCCGAAGACTTTCGATCAGAAAATCCTTTCTTTAAAAAAATATTTAAGATAATGAAACAAATTGTGAAATTATAGGCAGTTAATCAAGTTCAATATGTACAGGGCAAAGAGGGGGGAAATAAATCATATTTTCTTCTATTTTACAGATTTTTTTTAAATCTGTATAAATATACACAGCAATTCCCCACGAAAACAGCATGGAAAAAAACAAAAGTGCTCGGATCGAGCTCAAAAATCTGGGGGTTCCCTGGCCGAAATAATTAGACCCGTATTTTTTTGTTTGGCCATTAGGGTGACCTACGCTGTGTTAGGGTGGTCTGAAAAATGGCCATTTTCGTCGATTTTCGCAAAAACCACTTTTTTCAAAAAATCATATCTCCGCGTCATTTCATCCAATTTTAAAAGTCTTAGACGCAAAAGAAAGGTGATAAGTTGTTTTTTTTTCAAAGAAAAATAATAAAAAGTTTCAAAAATCTAGCCTAACGTATGAAAAGGGCGTATGAAACATAAAAATGCCGTTTTGACGGTGTCTGGACCAAAGAGCCTATGTCTGGAAATATTTTTATCGGATTCCCCGGACATTTTTACATAACATACTAAAAAATGGGAGGAGTTCATTAACAGGATTCCGAGATATGATTTTTTGAAAATAAAATTCGTGTTTTTCGACGCGCCGCGCGCAAAAACCGGAAAACGACGAAATCGGCAAAAAAATCAACTTTTTTCACTAAAACTGCGATAACTTTAAAATTTCAGCGATGACCTATACATGTCTAGGTACCAAAAGTTGCGTCTTTCAATTACAATTCTTCTTATTATTTTTCAATGAAAGGCCAACTTATCACCTTTCATTTGCGTATAAGACAATTGAAATCGGTTAAAATGGCGAGGAGTTATGATTTTTCGAAAAAAGTGGTTTTTGCGAAAATCGACGAAAATGGCCATTTTTCAGACCACCCTAACACGGCGTAGGTCATCCTAATGGCCAAAAAAAAAATACGGGTCTAATTATTTCAACCAGGGAACCCCCAGAAAAAAATTGAGCCCGATCCGAGCACTTTAGTTTTTTTTCCATGCTGTTTTCGTGGGGAATTGCTGTATATATAAATTTCGATGGTTTTGTTCGAACGCGAATCAGTTGATCACGGAACGTCGGATCGTGGTGCTCTTTGTTGCGTTGGGTATAAGTATAAGTCCAAGGAAGGTTCTTACGCTAACTAATTGACACTTTGGCCACTCTGGAACCGATTCCGGAGCATCGGCAATTGTATGGAAAAAGTTACGTAAAATCAAATTTTGATCACAGGAGGCTGAATAAACAAAAAAACGTCAACAAACGAAAAAAAAGGCAGAACGAAGTTTGTCGGGGTAAGCTTGTTTAGTATAAAAGTTTAGTTTTTTGTAAAATTTGTGTTCTTGATCTTTCAGATGATTTTAACAAGCTTGAATTATGTTTGAATATAAGAAGCGTTATTAAAACACATGAAAAAATGCCCAAATTATTGAAAGTAGACAAATTAATGGATTCAAGATTCCAATAAAAAACTGTTTTAAAATGCATCATACATCAGTAATGTTGTAAATAATTATAAGCGAAGAATATTGCATTTTCAAATGCTTGCATGTCTAATTTGATTGCAATATTTTTTTTTTCGAAAAAATAAATAAATAGAAAATAGTTTTCTTTGAAAACTATTTGAATCGGCTAAGTGAAAATAAAAAAAACTGTGTCATTTTTTTCCCTATTTGATGCGGTTATTCGAAGATTATTTCACTTCTTTCTGGTTTTGATATTCATTTCCAGTTTAAGAAAAGTTTTTCTATTTATACTTCATACTAAAAAGAAATACAATTCTAAAAACAATAAATGTTGGTTCTTGAGTTGCGAAAATCATAGAATGCTTTATATATTACTGCAGTCATGCTATTAAAAAAAAAATGCGAAAAAAAAATCAATGTACTTAGTCCAAAAGTCCCCTTAATAATTAAAATTACATAAGTTAACGTTATACAATGTATTCAACAAAGTTAATTTTGAATTGCACAAGTCTTGAAATATATTTTTTTGGATTGGCCTTTTGATAAAGAAAAATAAATAAATACAACATCCAAAATCCGTACATTAAAAAATATAGTGTTGAATGTCGGGTTGAGTTCGCAAGCAAAACAGTACAAAAAGATAATGTAAAGAATGCACCAAATAGATTATTAAAAAGCAGGATCCCTAAGACATGCGAGTTGCTCACACCACCCTGAAATGGTACAGCTCAACGCACAGAATGAGGTCGTGGCCAAATGTTATTCGACCATCCGAGAGAAAAGCAGCAGTTCGGTTGCGTTGCGTTGCTGCGTTGTTGCAGCATTAGTGTATCACTGTGGCCAATCTGGCACAAAGGAACACCACAGACACACACTACCGTTGTCTGCTGATGCTTTGTTGAGCCCTCCTCTTCAGTTGTGGGGGTGGTTGAAGCTGATTTGGCAATAGGGGATGCTGGAGTTACTAGAATCTAGTTTAAGCTCCTGTTGGTTTGAACCCCTCACTCACTCTCCGAAAAATCACGCATGACTTGGCCCTTTATTGAATTTCGTGACGCTGTCCCGCCAGGTTGTAAAAAGCTGGCGCTGTTTGGCAACACTGTACGGCAGTGGTCCCAACAGTTGAGAGGGGTGAAGGGGGTGTGCGATGCAGGTCTTTGTTTGCCAAAGTTATTTAGCGTGAACTTTACTAACGAAGGCAAACGACCAAGGTATGTCCAGGAACCGACCGGCCAGGACCAGGATCGGTTGATGTGAAGGTAAACACAGTCTGGATCGCTGGCTTGTCGGGCTGGACAGTGCAGGGCAATGTTAATTGTTGAGTTCGGCGTGGGACAGATACGTTTAGGTGGGCAAAATGACACTTGGACGATTGTGACAAAACAGGAGGTGCTATTTTGAACAGTGTTTTGTTTGTAATTTTAATGGAAAAATCTCATTTGTTGGCAAAACTTTCTAATATTTCATTTATTGGAAATTTCCAAAACAATTATTCAAGTGAATTAAAAAGAAGGAAGGAAGGTTGTAGGTATGTTAAATGGTATTTGTAAAGGCTAAATTAATTTTCTTTATAATTTTTCTTGAATAATGAATATTTCTGTTTTCAAAATCTGCTTTGTACACGGAATTTTAATTAAATCAGAATGTCGTCCACAAAAATATTTTACTACGACACCATTTACCGTACATAACTGGATCACAACCAGAGGCAGATGCAACATGAAAATTGCGTTGTAATTCCCTGGTGCACATTCTTGTCCATTACAAAACAATAAACCATAAAATCGAGAACCAATAACGCATGCCAATGTTTTGCGGGCAGCAATTTATGTCGGCTCTATTGAGCTTCCCTTGGCTCCAACAATGGTAACAAACAAAAACAAAAACAACATTTGAGAGGCAACAACAGCAACAAAAAAAAACAATCTACTGGAGGCAATTTGGAAGGCCATGTTTACCAGCAATGTGCCCGATTCGGCCCCCTGCTCTGCCTGGCACATACAATAATGCCCAAAGTGCATTCGAAACCAATAAATCTCCTCATTGAACCATAAAGCTCACCAAACATTCCGAGCAATTGAGCACCGGCAGCCATTCTATGTATGTGTGCTGCTACTCATGTATGTGTATCACAACACAGCTTGTTTTATATTTGCATGTGTTTCAATTTGAAGCCGCACTGCTGGGAAAAGCCTCTTTCCGGATCAATTCCAGCTCAGCCACCCCTCCCAGCAAGAGCACTTGAAGTGACCCCCACCCCCAGACCTCTCGATATGGTTTGGGTGTGCGAGCTGTTCTGTGTGTAATTCCGTAATCAAACACGAATTGCAACAAAATTACACACATTTTTCTGTTCATTCGTGTCCCCCTTTGCCACCTGATTCTCCCTCCCAGAGAAGGGGACTTCCTTGTTCTGCTGTGCGTATCCTTTGTGTGGTGGATTTGCAGCTTCCGCAGCATCTGACGCAGGATGTCCACCTTAAGGACCTAAAACATTTTTTTTACATTGACGTGTCAAAATTTACACTACTTATTTGCATCAAATAGTGGAACATAATGCTATCCTTTTTTTTAGAAAGTGTGTGATTGAAAAAACTTATTTTAATATCAATAAACGACTCTTTACAGCTGTGAAGAGAATTATTCTTATTCTAATTAACATTCGAATCTATACTTCTATGCAAAACATGACTCATTTTGACTTGAGTGATGAATTTTCAAGATATAAAAAAAATCAGTTTGCGCCATGTGCTTAAAATGTCCACTAACATTTTGAAAATAATGAAATTCTCAACTGATAAAGTGCTGGATATAATTTGCAATGCAATTAGAACCAATACTCTGAAAGAGCAGAATTCCTAAAATCCTTAAAAGACATGTTTGCATAATATTTATGAACAGACTTTTCAGCGTATCTCAGCAACTAGAGGTCGGCTTACAAAGACATGAAAATATATTGTAGAACATTTTCTGATAAATTCAGACCAGGCAGCATGTGAATATTCGAAATTTAGTATCTTGAAAAAGGATTTTCTGTTCGATTTAAATCAATTCAGGCCGCAGCAAATATTTTTCAAAGTTTATGTCACCCCCCCCCCCTCCAGTTTCAAAACTGGTTTGAAAAATCAGGGGGCAAAAAATATTTTTCCAAAAACCTTAAAAATTTCCATAAAAATAAAACTCTAATCAGCTGAAAGCAATCTAAAATGCCTTTTTCTGCTTTGATAATCATATTTAGCATGTTAGGGCTTGTTTAAAATGTTTAGAATTTTTATAAAATTCCGCAAAATTTATTTTTTGCAAAAATTAAAATTTTCGACTGCACTTAAATATTTTGGAAACAAATGATGGCAAAACAACTGGACAGGTGTATTATGCCTTTTAGAACATTTTTTTCATTCAAATGTTGAAATCATGGCTCGTAAATTCAATTTTTAAACTTTTTCATTTTCATAAAAAAATTAAATAATAAATAATTAATTTTGGAATTCTACTTTTAGTAATTAATAGTTTAATAAAAAGAAATGGGGTGTTTTTTCCTGTAACTTTTTTTATGAAAAGTCCCAATCAAAACCTACAACTTTGCTGAAGACACCAAATCGATCAGAAACCCCCTTCGAAGCAAAAATACAAAGAAAAGTCAATTTGAAAGTACGTAAAAAATCACTCTGAGGTTCTTTTCGATTCTTCAATCAATTCTACATAGAAATAGTAGTTTATGCAACAAGTTGCTAAAAAATTCAAAAATGTCAGGAAAAGTTTGTAGTTTTACGACGGAACTCCAAAAAAAATTGCGAGATCAACATTGCCGAAAACTCCTAATTGATCAGACAATCACTTCTCCAGATAACAATTTTCGAATATATTTCATTAAACTTTGAACAATTCCCAAATTTTGTAAGCAGACATGTACAGAGAAATCGATGATGCTAAATGGCTTATTTGTGCATCAGGAAGGAATGGAAAACGTGGAAAATAGGTAAACTAAAAAAAAAACATTTTTTTAAAAGATAGAGAACTTCCAAATAGTGATATTCGGTTGAAAAATGTTTTGATCATGATCAATCAATCAGGTAGTTGAATTTTTGAATCAATGAATTTAACAGTATTTTACAGCTGATATCGATGATTGGGTAAAAATCCCTGGAAAATCTAGTACCACTCTATAACAAGAAAGACCAAACAGGTTCTAGTTTTGCAATTGGACCACACACTCGAAAGCTTCGTAGGCCTTTTTCCAGATTCTGGGAATCTTATTAAGCTGTGGATCCCTCTTTCTCTTTGTGTTGATTTGGTTTTATTGGGTTGAATGGAATGTTTTTCGTTATGAACGACTTAAATGGGTAAATCAAATTTAGAGCCAATTTCGAAAAATATAATAGTCAAAAAATTTAAAGTTACAAACTTATTAAACTTTTTAATTTTTTGCTGTTTAACCTGCACTTATAAAGCTAACTATAACATTGATATGCATAAAATTTATGCAGGATTCTCATGTCGTTTAGTTTGCCTCATAAAATATTCACACCAAAACATGAGAACCAAGCACGACACCAATTGGACGTGGAAGGACATCACAGCAGGACGGCAATCTAGTTCAAGTTGAACTTGTACAAGGATGAATCCTCTTCCCCGCAAGCCAATTCATCAAGCTAATAACACGTGGAACTGGAAGCAGATCCTCCCCGAACTCCGGAATCTTTTCCAAGAGTTTTGCGCCAGCACCACCATCCACGGCTTGGCCTACATCGGAGTGAGCAAATCGCTGCTGGGCCGGCTTGGCTGGTCGGCCGTGACGGTTCTTTCTCTGGTTTGCTGCGGAACGCTCATCCGGCAGGTGTACGACAAGTGGGACAACAACCCGGTGATTGTCAGTGTGGACGGTACGCCCACGCCGGTGTGGAAAATTCCGTTTCCTGCGATCACGATTTGCCCGGAAGATAAGATTAGTGCAAAGGCGATGAACTTTACGGAGCGTTTTTTCGCTTATTTTTATAGTAATACGAGTATGAGTCAGTTGAGTAAGGATCAACTAATGGCGGTGCTGCAGATATGTGATTCATTTTTTCACTTTCATAAAACCTATTACGATAAATATCTAAACGATTCGTTGGACGTGGTTTCGCTGTTGAGAAAAATAATGATCAATCCTATCTCAAATCCGATTGAAAAGAAACAGTGTGTGGCACAACACTTTACTGAAACTCTCACCGAGGTTGGAGTCTGCTTCACGTATAACGGATTCTCATCAAAAGATATGTTCAATGATGGCGTTTTGCATGATGAGTATCAATATTTGACTGAAACTAAAAGCGCTACCAATTGGTCTATGGAAAAAGGATACGCCCAAGGAACACCGTTCGTAGCACATCCATTAAGAAGCGAAGGATACGCCACGAGGTACTGCTTCAACCTGGTAAACGAAAAAAGTGACGTCGAAGCTCATTGCACTGAAGGCAAGGGATTCAGAATGGTCCTGCACTCGCCGGATGAATATCCGATTGCATTCTCCAAGTACGTCCTGCTATCGCTGGATCGAGATATCATCGTGGCAGTTAAACCACAAATTTTGACAACCTCCAAAGAGCTTGCCAATTATGCCTCAAATCGTCGAAAGTGTCTCTTCAGCCATGAACGTAAGCTGAGGTTCTTCCGTGTGTACAACCAGAACAACTGTGAGCTGGAGTGCTTCGCAAACTTAACGCTGGCTCGCTGTGGATGTGTGAAGTTTTCGATGCCTCGATCCGCTGGTACAAGAGTTTGCAGAACTGCTGAAATACGGTGCGTCATCGGAGCTCATCGCCACATGCTTGCGATAAATGCGGCAAATCGGCTGAAGAGCACCGTTCCGACGTCGTTCTGTAACTGCATGTCCGCGTGCAGCTCTATCCAGTATCAATCGGAAATAACTCAATCGACGTACGACTACATGGAGTCGATTGACCTCAGAATTAGGCCTCTGTTTGGGAATCACTCAAACTTTACAACCAGCATAAGAATGTCAAAAGTTAGTATCCACTTCAAGGAAGCCGAATTTTTGTCTATGCGCCGAGGTGAGCTGTTCGGGCTGACGGATTTCATAGCCAATTGTGGTGGAGTTCTGGGACTCTGTCTCGGCGTCAGCTTCGTCAGCTTGGTGGAGTTACTGTACTACTGCGTTGCACGCCCACTTCAGCTGCTGAAGACAGTTCGTAACAATGTCATTGTGGTAAAGGATTGCGTGGATAGATTCTAGATTAATTAAAAATTCAACTCGTTAACAGCACATAACAACCTGATTAATAATTCAAACTCACTGGGCATTGGTCCTGCACGGCAGTGTCATGTCGGAACAAAAAACAACTGCAGTATTCACTGCAGCACTCATTTCAAGCTAAACTCTGTAGTGAAAATCAATTCTAAGCGAAATGCAGCTCTTCAAGAATCAACCCGGGTGGACGCACGTTTTCGGCCAAAACTACCCCCTAGTTCGGCACTCCAGCGTAGTGCACTCATTTGCGCGTAAACCGATCCACCCGAGCAAGGGCAAGTGCAGCTGGAGAAGGATCCGTCCCGGGTTGCGACGGCTGTTTCTGGAGTTTTGCTCCAACACTACGATCCACGGCTGGCGCAACATTGAAGCGGCGAAATCGCTGCTGGAACGCGCCTGGTGGACGATCGTGCTGGCCATGTCCGTGTTTGGCTGTGCAGTTCTGATTCAGAACGTGTACCACAAGTGGGACCAACATCCGGTGATTGTGAGCTTCGATGATACGCCCACTTCGGTGTGGAGCATTCCATTTCCGGCGATCACCGTATGTCCGGAGGCGAAGATCCGAATGGAGGTGATGAACTTTACCGACGACTTCTACACGTACTTTCATAGCAACGAATCCTTGAGTGAGATGAGGTGATTTAAGTAGCTTATATTAAATTGTGTAATTAGTTTAATAATTTTCTTTTGCAGGCAAGACCAACTGATGGCTGTTTTGCAGATTTGTGACGAATTTTTCCATAGATTTGAAGCCTACCAAGAAAAATATCCCAACAACTCGTTGGACGTAGTGAAGTTTTTTAGGAAGCTTTCAGTGCGGATGGATAAAACGATTATTTGGTGCAGGCAAGGGGGCAAGTTATGCGCTGAAGACTTTACCCATACCCTAACTGAGGAAGGAATTTGTTTCACCTACAACGGTTTATCGCAAGAGGACATGTTCAACGATGGTGTCCTGCATGATGAATACCGGTACTTGACAGAAACTAAAAGTGCCATGAATTGGACTCTTGAAGATGGATATGCCCCAGATACACCGTTTCTTACGCACCCAAAGCGAGGCACGGGATACGCTAACCGGTTCAGGATGAACCTGGCAAGCTACAACAGTGACGTCGAAGCCCATTGCGTTGAAGAGCAGGGATTTAAAGTGGTTCTGCATTCACCGGACGAATATCCGCTTCCGTTTGCCAAGTACGTACTGCTGTCCCTAGATCGAGACATCAACGTCGCAATCCGTCCGGAAATCATGGTCACAGCCTCCGAGCTGGCAACCTATTCTCCGATCCGCCGGCAGTGCTACTTCAGCCATGAGCGTGAACTCAAGTTCTTCCGCGCGTACAACCAGAACAACTGCGAGCTGGAATGTCTCACCAATTTCACCCTGGCCAGGTGTGGTTGCGTCAAGTTCTCGATGCCAAGATCTGCCGGCACCCGAATTTGCAGTACAGCTGAACAAAAGTGCATCATGGAAGCACACTATAACATGCTCAAGGTGCTATCCGAAAGCCGGATGAACAACAAGCTTATCGTTTCAGCTTGCAGCTGCATGTCAGCCTGTAGCTCGATCCACTACCTTACCGAAGTAACTCAATCCACCTACGACTACATCGAAACCATTGGGCTGCGGTTGAATCCCTTGAAGCCAGACGCCGTCAAGCGGTTGGAAAAGTTTGTCAACCGTTGACAATCCCCACAACAATCTCAAACTGACAGTGCAATCTTTTTTTCAGCATGGAAACGTCCAAAATAAGCATCTATTTCAAGGGGGCCGAGTTCATCGGGTCTCGTCGGAACGAAATCTTCGGCCTGACGGACTTTATCGCCAACTGTGGCGGCATCTTGGGACTTTGCCTGGGAGCAAGCTTTGTGAGTCTGGTAGAGCTGCTGTACTACTGCGTTGCCCGGCCGCTGCAGCTGGTGAAGAAGTCTACGGGGCGAAAACGAAAGGTCGTCATCGTGCAGGAAAAGGGCTACGAGCGATACTGATATTTAACGCAAAAAGATTTCACTTGAAACCTTGCTTTTAGGGGCGATTGTGGTACCTGATCACCAATCCGATTGCAGTTTTTTTTTATTTTTCGTGACAGTGGGGTAGTACAACCCCTTTCATTCTTTTTTGACGCCTGATTCGTAGCGTACTCAAAATTTCGAAAAAACGTATTGTTCGTAAAGAAAAGAGTTAATATAGTTTCAAATCACTGTCATTTCTCGTTACTCAACTGTCAAAAGTCAAAAGACATGTTTTTTTTTGGGAAATTTTGGGTGCTTTTTTAAACAGAGAAGTATTTTTTTATTTAGGACAAAATTTTCCTTTTCAAAATTGGGTTTATTTTAAGATTGTATCAATGTTGTACAAACTTGTAGAGCAGACTAAAACAACACCAAAAATTATGTTTTTTATAAGTTGGCTTGTTTTCTTAACGAGTTATCAGAATTTTACAAAAAAAAAAACTGATAATTGAGAAGCTTGTTGACCATATTTTTTTTGTTTTCAACCCCCTACTCAACCATGTGCTTTTGCATAAGAATTACTTTTTTGTGGCTCGTGCATTGCCATTACCAGAATGAGAACAGATTTCTCTTATAAAAAAGGCAGTGTTTTGTTAGTTTCATTTTCTCTTATTTCAGGAGATTGCACCAAGGGGGGTGGGGATACCCGGACTTGGACCACCTAAATTAACAATGAAAACGTATTTTTCTTCACCCAAAGAAAATGTTTCCCCGAACCAGTTGCCATCGATAGACATAAATTTTGATCCATAGTAGGCATGTTCTTAGTGCTTAAACGTTTCAATCACATTTTGTTCAATCTGATCAACAAAAATACCTTGATAAACAATTTTTCACAAAAATGTAGAGCAGTTCTCTCAGATTTCGGTCGTTCGATTTTTTTGTATTTTTTAATCCGACTGAAACTTTTTTTGTGCCTTCGGTATGCCCAAAGAAGCCATTTTGCATCTTTAGTTTGTCCATATAACTTTCCATACAAATTTGGCAGCTGTTCATACAAAAATGATATGTGAAAATTCAAAAATCTGTCTCTTTTGAAGGAATTTTTTCATCGATTTGTTGTCTTCGGCAAAGTTGTAGGTATGGGTACGGACTACACTGGAAAAAAATGATACACAGTAAAAAAAATGATGATTTTTTATTTAACGTTTTGTCACTAGAACTTGATTTGCAAAAAAACACTATTTTTATTTTTATTTTTTATTCTCAGGTATGTTTTAGAGGACATCAAATGCCAACTTTTCAGAAATTTCCAGGTTGTGCAAAAAATCATTGACCGAGTTATGAATTTTTGAATCAATACCGATTTTTTCAATAAATGGAAATATTGGTCGCAAAAATTGTTCAACTTCATTTTTCGATGTAAACATTCATTATTACGCCCTTTTAAAATGTTAGTATTGGTTAAAAAAAATTAAAAATGTTTTTTTTCGAAAACATCGGTAAATTTCACGAATGTTTCATATTTTAACATTGAAAATCGAACCATTAATTGCTGAGATATCGACTTTAGAAAATGTTGGGTTGATTGTGTGAGACCTAGAAAACATCAATTTTCCTGTTTTTGAACCTTTGCATGGCAATATCTCAGCAACTAAGGGTCGTATCAACAAAGTTCAAAAAAGCAAAATATAGAGAATTTTCTCAGCTTTTCAAAAATATTTTTTTCAAAAGTGGGCAAACATTTGCACTAATTTAAAAAAAAATAAAAAACTGCGACTATTTTCAAAAAAGTCACCTAAAAATAGATTTAACATTAAAACGGTGCACTTTATCAAAATTTCACTAGAGTACTTTTTGATTGCAAATTTAATTTTACATCGAAAAAAGAAGTTGAAAAATTTTTGCGACCAATATTTCGATTTTTGAAAAAATCAGTATTGATTCAAAAATTCATAACTCGGTCAATGATTTTTTGCACAACCTGGAAATTTCTGAAAAGTTGGCATTTTATGTCCTCTAAAACATATCAAAAAATAAAAAAAAATAAAATAGTGTTTTTTTGCAAATCAAGTTTTAGTGACAAAAAGTTAAATAAAAAATCACCAATTTTTTTTACCGTGTATATTTTTTTCGTGTGGTCCATATCCATATCTACAACTTTGCTGAAGACCCCAAATCGATCAAAAAATCCCTTCAAAAGATACAGATTTTCGAATTTTCATACATCATTTTTGTATGGACAGCTGCAAAATTTGTATGGAAAATTATATGGACAAACTAATGATGCAAAATGGCTTCTTTGGGCATACCGAAGGCACCAAAAAAGTTTCAGCCGGATTAAAAAATACAAAAAATAAAATTGAAGAAAAAATACCGATTTTGTAGTGAATTGCTCAGTTGGCAAGATAGAAAATTGAAGAGAGAAAGAGATATAAATGTAGTTATGTGAAACACCTTACAAATAAAAATCCGTAAAATGCTGTGAAATACTACAAAAATGTGAACTCAAAAAATTAAACCGTTTGTTAAAAACAATGCGTCTCCTTCAAAATTTTTGAGCCATCTACAAAAATATGGAGACACCTGACTCCCGCTTTTGTGTGCAATTTCCTATAATTTCTCATATTTTTTATGTAGAAGAATTTGACATCCTCATCGTATTCTTCAGAATAGTTTACCAATATTTCAATTTAGTAAGGCTTCACTGTTGAAATTGCTAGTTATATAATTTAGAGTTTTATACAGCCAAAAAAATTTAAATAAAAAAAAAGTTGATGGAAGTTTCAATGTGTTAATTTAAGTTAGTATTGTTAGACTTTCAAAACAAAATCATACCTTTTAACAGTGTTTCGAGCTAATAAATCACGGATTGTTATTAAAACTAAACAGAAACTAAGTATCACAGAATGTATATTTAGAAGAATGAAGATAAAAGAAAAACATTACCATTGGATATGTCACAAAATCTTGATACCTTTATACCAATGGTTATGTGAGTGAAAACATAAATATTTGATTAATGATTCGTAACATGTCCATTCCATTTACGTCACCACGACATGTCCTTACAACCTACGACTGCATTACTGATTACATTTTTACCTAGTTTAAGATAAGCTGCAAAACTAAAACTGCATCAAAATGTCACACTTTCAGGATCGCTTTGATTTAACGCAAGTGTTTGGCCCAAAATCTACACTGATCAGTCCAAGAAAAATTCATCCCTTTTCGCGTCGCCCGCTTCGGTCGAAAAATCGCAGCTGGAACTGGCGTAAAATGCGAACCATTCTGAAGGACCTTTTCGAGGAATTTTGCTCCAGTACCACAATTCACGGAATGCACTACATCGGAGCGTCGAAAACTATACTCGGACGAATTGGCTGGATGATTGCGTTTGTCTTGTCTGTACTCTGCTGTGGAATGCTCATACAGAATGTGTACCAAAAGTGGGACAGCAATCCGGTTATTGTAAGCTTTGACGATACACCTACGCCGGTGTGGAAGATTCCGTTTCCGGCGATAACCGTCTGTCCGGAAGACAAGATAAGTGCGGATGTAATGAATTTCACAGATGATTTTTACACACATTTTCATACCAATAAAACGTTGAGTGAAAATAGACTTGATCGTCTGATGGCAGTGCTACAGATTTGTGACCGTTTTTTCCACATGGATTCGTTGTATGGCGGTAAATATCCAAACGAGACAAAGGAAGTAGTTTCTTTCTTAGATGAAGTGTTGATTCGATCCAGCGTCATGTGTGGTTATGAGGATGAGTCTTGTAACGAAGGCCGCATTTCTGAAACGCTCACTGAAGACGGAATCTGTTTCACGTACAACGGCTTCTCTGCCAAAGATATGTTCAACGATGGTGTCCTGCATGATCAGTACGAGTATTTGACGGAAACTCGAACTGCTGTGAATTGGTCGATGGAAAATGGATACGCTCCGGGAGCACCTTTTGAAACTCATCCATTGAGAGGCACGGGATATGCGCTTCCAATAACGTTTGAACTCGAGAGAGATGAACGCGATATGGAAGAGTACTGTACGGGAAGACATAGATTCAAAATGATTTTACATTCTCCGGATGAGTACCCTCTGCCGTTTGCTAAACATTTGATGATTTCTCTGGACCAAGATGTCGAAATAGCAATTCGGCCGGAAATTTTGGTCACCTCCGAAGACCTTCTTAGCTATTCTCCGAATCGTCGGCAATGTTTCTTTAACAATGAACGCCAGCTCAAGTTCTTTCGCGTGTACAATCAAAACAATTGTGAGCTAGAATGTATCACAAATTACACGCTGAAAGTATGCGGTTGCGTAAAGTTCTCAATGCCTCGAACGGAAGAAACACGAGTGTGCAGTACAGCTGAGCAGCGATGCATTAAGGAGGCCTACCGCGTTCTTCAAATGAACAGTAAAGATCAGGTTATGGCATGTAACTGCATGTCAGCTTGCAGCTCTATCAAGTTCCACACCGAAATAAGTCAATCTGCGAATGATAAGGCGTCTTATGACCTGCGGTTGGGAATTTTCTATGGGAAACCCTTTGATAGTGGAGCATTGTATTGAATTTGATATTTTTCTTAAAGGAAAGTTTTTTATGTGTTTTCTTTTTTCAGCGGATTTTACACACCAGTTAAATGTTTCTACAAGGACACCGAGTTCCTGTCAATGCGCCGAGGTGAGCTGTTTGGACTGACGGACTTTATTGCCAACTGTGGTGGAATTCTGGGACTTTGCCTTGGCATAAGCTTTGTCAGCTTGGTGGAGCTGTTGTACTATTGCGCAGCCCTACCACTGCTACTAGTAAAAGAAGGAACTTGCCACAACGGAAAGGTTGTAATCGTTATCGTCAAAGAAAAGAGTGGCGATGGACGATTTTGAGTAGGAAAGTAGTCTGCTTGTTTAACTGAAACTTCATCATAAAAATTTATGCTTTTAAATAAAATCTTTAATAACGAAAAAAAAAAAATCTCAAGGAATCAAGGAATCTCCCGTTGCTTTTGCTAAAATCGACTCGATGCGATACCATAAATCGCCAGTAGCAATTTGTCAAAACAGTAATTTAACACTAATTAGCCATTTACCACCTTGGTTGAACTATCGCAAACCATCAACCTAAATCTTTCACCGGTTCAGAGTGTGTAAATAGTCGCCACCAATTTACAGCACTTCCGACGTGGACGACGACGAAGCGATACGATTCGATGCGTTTGCGTGTGCTGCAAGACAAACGACTGCACTATTTCAACGACCCCCCTACCACCCCAGACTTTTGGTTTCAATGAGAAGGGAGGTGACACGGAGACAGTAATAAATTTCACCCCCGTAACACCACCTTCTCCACCATCGTTACTAGTCTAGTTTGGAGTCCGCTGCTCGGAAAGCAAATTATTTTCTGTCACCCGATAATGGCTTTGTAAATCGGTGGGAAATTATTTGCGCCAATTAGAGGTTCACTGAGTTGTGGATCCTGGTACAACGAGGCGGGGTGATGCGAACTTACCTTATTATGTTGACTCAATAACCCATGCCCATGGGTCAGGAAAATCCAGGTGGGGAAGATTAGCTGGAGTGAGCTGGAAGGAGAGAACGTTGTTTGTGGTTAGTAGTCTCTAGTAATACTTTGACATTTGGTCATCTATATTAAGTATTTATTTTATGATCCAATTTTACATTTGACTTATTTATTTAAAACTTTTGCAATGGATTTTTTTTCTTATGAAAGTTGATAATGATAATAATACAATAAATAAAAAAAATGTTCCTCTTAAAAATGCATAACTTTAGGCATGGTTTCCAGGTCGTCAATCGTCAATCGTCAAACAAAAACAAAAACAAAAACAAAAACAAAAACAAAAACAAAAACAAAAACAAAAACAAAAACAAAAACAAAAACAAAAACAAAAACAAAAACAAAAACAAAAACAAAAACAAAAACAAAAACAAAAACAAAAACAAAAACAAAAACAAAAACAAAAACAAAAACAAAAACAAAAACAAAAACAAAAACAAAAACAAAAACAAAAACAAAAACAAAAACAAAAACAAAAACAAAAACAAAAACAAAAACAAAAACAAAAACAAAAACAAAAACAAAAACAAAAACAAAAACAAAAACAAAAACAAAAACAAAAACAAAAACAAAAACAAAAACAAAAACAAAAAACAAAAACAAAAACAAAAACAAAAACAAAAACAAAAACAAAAACAAAAACAAAAACAAAACCAAAACCAAAACCAAAACCAAAACCAAAACCAAAACCAAAACCAAAACCAAAACCAAAACCAAAACCAAAACCAAAACCAAAACCAAAACCAAAACCAAAACCAAAACCAAAACCAAAACCAAAACCAAAACCAAAACCAAAACCAAAACCAAAACCAAAACCAAAACCAAAACCAAAACCAAAACCAAAACCAAAACCAAAACCAAAACCAAAACCAAAACCAAAACCAAAACCAAAACCAAAACCAAAACCAAAACCAAAACCAAAACCAAAACCAAAACCAAAACCAAAACCAAAACCAAAACCAAAACCAAAACCAAAACCAAAACCAAAACCAAAACCAAAACCAAAACCAAAACCAAAACCAAAACCAAAACCAAAACCAAAACCAAAACCAAAACCAAAACCAAAACCAAAACCAAAACCAAAACCAAAACCAAAACCAAAACCAAAACCAAAACCAAAACCAAAACCAAAACCAAAACCAAAACCAAAACCAAAACCAAAACCAAAACCAAAACCAAAACCAAAACCAAAACCAAAACCAAAACCAAAACCAAAACCAAAACCAAAACCAAAACCAAAACCAAAACCAAAACCAAAACCAAAACCAAAACCAAAACCAAAACCAAAACCAAAACCAAAACCAAAACCAAAACCAAAACCAAAACCAAAACCAAAACCAAAACCAAAACCAAAACCAAAACCAAAACCAAAACCAAAACCAAAACCAAAACCAAAACCAAAACCAAAACCAAAACCAAAACCAAAACCAAAACCAAAACCAAAACCAAAACCAAAACCAAAACCAAAACCAAAACCAAAACCAAAACCAAAACCAAAACCAAAACCAAAACCAAAACCAAAACCAAAACCAAAACCAAAACCAAAACCAAAACCAAAACCAAAACCAAAACCAAAACCAAAACCAAAACCAAAACCAAAACCAAAACCAAAACCAAAACCAAAACCAAAACCAAAACCAAAACCAAAACCAAAACCAAAACCAAAACCAAAACCAAAACCAAAACCAAAACCAAAACCAAAACCAAAACCAAAACCAAAACCAAAACCAAAACCAAAACCAAAACCAAAACCAAAACCAAAACCAAAACCAAAACCAAAACCAAAACCAAAACCAAAACCAAAACCAAAACCAAAACCAAAACCAAAACCAAAACCAAAACCAAAACCAAAACCAAAACCAAAACCAAAACCAAAACCAAAACCAAAACCAAAACAAAAACAAAAACAAAAACAAAAACAAAAACAAAAACAAAAACAAAAACAAAAACAAAAACAAAAACAAAAACAAAAACAAAAACAAAAACAAAAACAAAAACAAAAACAAAAACAAAAACAAAAACAAAAACAAAAACAAAAACAAAAACAAAAACAAAAACAAAAACAAAAACAAAAACAAAAACAAAAACAAAAACAAAAACAAAAACAAAAACAAAAACAAAAACAAAAACAAAAACAAAAACAAAAACAAAAACAAAAACAAAAACAAAAACAAAAACAAAAACAAAAACAAAAACAAAAACAAAAACAAAAACAAAAACAAAAACAAAAACAAAAACAAAAACAAAAACAAAAACAAAAACAAAAACAAAAACAAAAACAAAAACAAAAACAAAAACAAAAACAAAAACAAAAACAAAAACAAAACAAAAACAAAAACAAAAACAAAAACAAAAACAAAAACAAAAACAAAAACAAAAACAAAAACAAAAACAAAAACAAAAACAAAAACAAAAACAAAAACAAAAACAAAAACAAAAACAAAAACAAAAACAAAAACAAAAACAAAAACAAAAACAAAAACAAAAACAAAAACAAAAACAAAAACAAAAACAAAAACAAAAACAAAAACAAAAACAAAAACAAAAACAAAAACAAAAACAAAAACAAAAACAAAAACAAAAACAAAAACAAAAACAAAAACAAAAACAAAAACAAAAACAAAAACAAAAAAAAAAACAAAAACAAAAACAAAAACAAAAACAAAAACAAAAACAAAAACAAAAACAAAAACAAAAACAAAAACAAAAACAAAAACAAAAACAAAAACAAAAACAAAAACAAAAACAAAAACAAAAACAAAAACAAAAACAAAAACAAAAACAAAAACAAAAACAAAAACAAAAACAAAAACAAAAACCAAAAACAAAAACAAAAACAAAAACAAAAACAAAAACAAAAACAAAAACAAAAACAAAAACAAAAACAAAAACAAAAACAAAAACAAAAACAAAAACAAAAACAAAAACCAATAATCAATAATCAATAATCAATAATCAATAATCAATAATCAATAATCAATAATCAATAATCAATAATCAATAATCAATAATCAATAATCAATAATCAATAATCAATAATCAATAATCAATAATCAATAATCAATAATCAATAATCAATAATCAATAATCAATAATCAATAATCAATAATCAATAATCAATAATCAATAATCAATAATCAATAATCAATAATCAATAATCAATAATCAATAATCAATAATCAATAATCAATAATCAATAATCAATAATCAATAATCAATAATCAATAATCAATAATCAATAATCAATAATCAATAATCAATAATCAATAATCAATAATCAATAATCAATAATCAATAATCAATAATCAATAATCAATAATCAATAATCAATAATCAATAATCAATAATCAATAATCAATAATCAATAATCAATAATCAATAATCAATAATCAATAATCAATAATCAATAATCAATAATCAATAATCAATAATCAATAATCAATAATCAATAATCAATAATCAATAATCAATAATCAATAATCAATAATCAATAATCAATAATCAATAATCAATAATCAATAATCAATAATCAATAATCAATAATCAATAATCAATAATCAATAATCAATAATCAATAATCAATAATCAATAATCAATAATCAATAATCAATAATCAATAATCAATAATCAATAATCAATAATCAATAATCAATAATCAATAATCAATAATCAATAATCAATAATCAATAATCAATAATCAATAATCAATGATCAATAATCAATAATCAATAATCAATAATCAATAATCAATAATCAATAATCAATAATCAATAATCAATAATCAATAATCAATAATCAATAATCAATAATCAATAATCAATAATCAATAATCAATAATCAATAATCAATAATCAATAATCAATAATCAATAATCAATAATCAATAATCAATAATCAATAATCAATAATCAATAATCAATAATCAATAATCAATAATCAATAATCAATAATCAATAATCAATAATCAATAATCAATAATCAATAATCAATAATCAATAATCAATAATCAATAATCAATAACCAAAAAACACGCCTGTATGATGGGGTGAGCAAATCATTTTATTTAGAATGTCACACATATATTTTGTCGAATAAAGAAAGAGTATCAAAACATGTCTGAACACTATATAAGTAATCCCTTAATCGAAGTATTACAAAAATGTTAAGGACTCCATTTCTGAAATAATAAAAAAACCAAAACTGCAGAATGCAGAATCGATATAGTCAAAAAGTGGAATTGTAAAAATAAAGTTAAGAAAAATTGTCCCCATCAATTTGCTGTCAACTTCAGGTTTTACCATTTTCTCAAGTTTATCGAGAAATTTGAAACATTTTTGCAACGTTCCGCACAATAACAGTCCGAAACGTCTCCATTTCCATCCATGAGATCACACCTTCAGCGATCTTCGCATCCCGCTCCAGCGCCCGGAAATTGATATTTGCCCAAAATCCACCTCCATCAACGCAAATACGACCCCAGATTGCGACTTGCGTCCTCCCCAGGGTGCTGTTTATCACGGGTAGAATCAATTAATCTCATTCTTGCGTACGGAGGAGCAAAAAAGCGGATTCCTCAAGGGAGAGGACCCTTTTCCATGCATGAGCTTTCGTAAGCATGTTGTGTTAAGCTTTGTGCGCTGTCCCGGAAATGACCAAACTTACTGGTTTTGGGTTGGCTGTGGGATTTAGGATTGGGGTTCTTTGGAAGCTTTCATGTTTTGTTTATTATTTGTTTGTGGATGAGAATCACTTAAAAAGTTGATACATTTTCATTTAAAGATAATTAAATCAAACACTTTTCAAATAAACTTCAAAATAGCAAAAGCTAATCTTCTAATGCAAAGTTGAGCAAATATTTTCCCCCCGAAACTTGCACCAAAGTTGGGAAGGTCAAACATAGTGCTGATTATGTTCTCCAAGGTTCTGTCAGCTTGGCCAAGATGACGGTGCCGAGGAAAAACATTTGCTCGACAGTAGTTTCTCGTTTTTTTTTTGCCCTACCTCATCTGCTAGCTGATCAAAAACTTTGTCACTGGTGCCGGTGCCGACGCTGCTGCTATGAGCTTGACTTTTGCACTGCCACCAAAAAGTTCAAACTCACTTTAGCAAGTCATAAATTAAGCTTCCGACCCTTGCCGTCCGGGGGCTTGATTTCCTCACCAAACTGGGTGAACACAGCTGCGAGCAACTCTAATATAAATTAATCTTTTTCTGGGTTGTTGATGTTATTGTTGTTTTCGGTTGCAAAGTAGTTTTGAGTTTATGGAAGTGCAGTTCAAGTTGTATGAATGGTGTAAATACTATTTGTATACTAAGTTTAGTGATGTTCAATGTTTTAAAAATGTATTTGGAGCATTCATGTTGTTTAATCCTAGCCAAATTTGGCTTCGTTTGACACCCAATTACAAACCACATTATAGCTTTTGAAAATGTTTTGTATTTTGAAAAACGTTTATCATGAAAATAATCATGTGAGCAATTCTCTGAGATTTCGGTCATTCGATTTTTTTTTGTATTTTTTATTCCGGCTGAAACTTTTTTGGTGCCTTCGGTATGCCCAAAGAAGCCATTTTGCATCATTAGTTCGTTCATATAATTTTCCATACAAATTTGGCAGCTGACCATACAAAAATGATGTATGAAAATTCAAAAATCTGTATCTTTTGAAGGAATTTTTGATCGATTTAGTGTCTTCGGCAAAGTTGTAGGTATCGATGTGGACTACACTGAAAAAAAATGATGCACGGTAAAAAAATTTGGTGATTTTTAATTTCACTTTTTGTCACTAAAACTTGATTTGCAAAAAATACTATTTTTATTTTTTTTTTGTTTTTTGATATGTTTTAGAGGACATCAAATGCAAACTATTCAGTAATTTCCAGAATGGGCAAAAAATCTTTGACCGAGTTACGATTTTTTGAATCAATACAGATTTTTTCGAAAAATCGAAATATTGGTCGCAAAAAATTTTCAACTTCAGTTTTCGATGCAAAATCGAATTTGCAATCAAAAAGTACTTTAGAGAATTTTTATAAAGTGCACCGTTTTCAAGTTATAGCCATTTTTAGGTAACTTTTTTGAAAATAGTCGCAGTTTTTCATTTTTTTAAATAAGTGCCTATGTTTGCCCACATTTGAAAAAAATATTTTTGAAAAGCTGAGAAAATTCTCTATATTTTGATACGACCCTTAGTTGCTGAGATATTGCCTTGCAAAGGTTAAAAAAACAGGAAAATTGATGTTTTCTAAGTCTCACCCAAACAACCCACCATTTTCTAATGTCGATATCTCAGCAACTAATGGTCCGATTTAGAATGTTAAAATATGAAACATTCGTGAAATTCTCCGATCCTTTCGAAAAAAATATTTTCAAAAATTTAAAATCAAAACTAATATTTCAAAAGGGCGTAATATTGAATGTTTGCTCAGATTTTATAAATTTTGTTAAAAATCTAATAGAAGAAATTATGTAAATATCTACATCAATATTATTAGAATGTTTTGAGTAACCGCTTTTTGAAACCATATTTTTCCACGAACTACGACAACATTTATGATAGTGAAAAAAAACTTTCCTCTCAAGTATCAGCTGTTCCCGTAGCAAAAGCCCTTCATATTCCGGCAACTTTCCGGCTGCAGCCGGGGACCCGAAAAAAAGTTTGAATTAAAACGTCATAAATTTTCATATTTCTTGCCGAAACGATGAGAAAAAAAGCCCACTGCTCTGCAAAAAAGTTTCCCACGTGGCACATACACTGACAGGTGCACACATACGCCCTGGCACACATACACACACATTTATAGTGAGTTTATGTAGAATAGACGTTTTATAATGGAGTCTGATAGCGTAGAAGCAGAGTATGCTTTCCGAAAGTTTCACGGAAGCGAAATCACTTTTTTCAAGGAGAGAAAAGGCTTTCTCTGGGTTAAAAGTTTGAAAAGTCGAAGTTATTAGAGTGACAGAAGGCTGCAGATTAATTGAGGTGACTTTGGCTTTTGAAAAGTTTTGATCCGCGGGTGGAAATTGCATTTTGATGGCTTATTTTTCAAAACTACCGTGCGTCTCCATCAAATCCACTTCTCAGCAACAATTTGGTGGAGCAACTTAAAGTACAATTCCATCAACTCCACCGTCAATAGCCACAACCGACCGGGGGTTGGAAAACTTTCGTCCGCACCAAGTGGAAAGCGGAAAATCACGTTCCTCCGGCGGAGTAATGACAGCGATATAAATCTTTCAACGCCGTAGATAAGAAGTGTGTGTGGGAGGGGAAAAATTTATAGTTTGTTTGCTTAAGTTTTCCCAGTTCGCTTACTTTCCTTCCTTCTTTTGTGGGCAGCAAACTTATTGTATCGTCTCTGAGTAGTGTTGTTGCTATTGTTTGCGAGAAAACGAAACCGGAAAAGTTCGCCATCGATTTTCCCCACTTTTGGGCAAGTTCGAAAAGTACAACGCCAGCAGCAGTACCACCAGCAGTAAAGTGCATTCTTGAGTTTTGGCGGGGAAATTAATTTATCAAGCGGAAACTATCCGTAATTTCGTTGGCCATTAAAAGCATTCATTTCTTGAGGGTCGTGGAGGTAGGAGAAACGGCATTTCTTTGAAGTAAGGAAGATAAATGCTTTCAAGATCTGTCGCCAGAGATCGGCGCAGCGAATTAATACTAAGGTGGCCACCACCTCAACTACCTCCCACAATCACCCGAGACGAGATTTATCTTCATCACTTTATAATCAGCATCATCATCACCGCCATCGTCACCAACCGTTTTCAACCCACCCGGAAAATTCTTGTATTTTCCCCGGGAAAGCCTTTAGGGAAATTCCCAAAGTGTGTACCTTTCTCAAACGATTTCCTTCTGATGTCGGAAGAAAGCAAAAGGATTTCTTTAAAATCTCCCTGTGGAGCTCTTTCCTTCCGTCCACATTCATTCATCAACCCAGAGGAAAATCTTTGGACCATTTCCACCCGGTCCAGCACGGACCATGGGCAAAAAAGGGCACTATGGATGGGAAATACCTGGGCAGTGGGACACTTCTGTGTTCTGTGGGCACGTTTCCGGTAGGCAAAACAACATTTATCATTGCTGACAGTCAGGCGGCACAAAGCGTAGAAAGGATGGGTTTGGAATGTGGAAATTCTTAAGCATTGACAGTGGTTTGCATTGATAGCCGTTCAAAGAATTGTTTGTATGTTTTGCTACTTGCATTGTTAGGTTAAATTGTTGGTTTACAATACAATAACGCTGAATAACTATTTTGAAGATATTCAGTTTGTTTATTCTTTATGTAAAATGCAGATAGATTAACAGTTATATTTACTAAACGAATTAAATGTGTTTTTTTTTAATATTTGCATACTCGATCTTTTATGCAAGATTATTTGTTGTGATAAAATTTGCAGTTATTGCGAGAAGTAAGGATTTCTAAGATCGATGACACTATCGATGACACATTCAATTGAAATTTTATTTTTTATCAAATGAAGCAGATGAACTAAAACAGAATATAAAATGGCTAAACATTTGAATTTATTCAGGCAATCTAAAAAGCAATCTTATTTGATGAATCACTGAAAAAAGATTATCGTATCTTTTATCAAAAAAAAAAATGTTTTTTTTAACTCCATACACGCCTATTTTTTCAAAATTTCCAGCTTATAGAGAGGCTATCGCCTGACAGTTATTTGAAATTTATTTTAATCTTGGTGTTAACAAGATGTAACCAGAAAAAAAATCCTATTCAAAATGTGGTAACTGATCACAGAGAAATTCATGTAAATCTTGTGTGTTTTAAATTACCAAAATTTTTAGATAATTTTTTTGCATAAAATGCCAAATTTAGTGTTGAAAGGTAGTTATAACATTTTTAGGAGGGACAAAAAAAATAGAATACAAATGTTGGCTAAATTCAACATCATTCTCGGGCTTCATAAAAAGCATTAGTAAGAAACTGCGTATTTTATTGACGAAAATTTGAGAACCCAAAAAAGTCATCGCTAGAATTTTAAAGTTATCGCAGTTTTAGTGAAAAAGTTGACTTTTCGACGTTTTTGTCATTTTCTCCTTTTTGCGCGCGGGGCGTTTTAAAAGGCCAGATTTTATTTAAAAAAATAATAATAATAATGAACCTCGCCCATTTTTGAGTGTGTTACGTGAAATCCGATAAAAATATTTTCAGAGATTGGCTCCTTAGTCCAGAAACCGTCAAACGGCATTTGACTTTTACAAATGTTAGATTTTTGGTACATTATTTTACCTTAAAATTCCGTCTGTCCGTTTGTTAAAATGGAGCATATTTAGGATTTTTCGAAAAAGCAAATTTAGGATTTTTAAAAAAAAATCTGTTTTTTTTTTAGAAAATCGACAAAAATAGCCAATGCTGGTCTTATTATTAGGAACCCCCACTTCAATTTTGAGCCAAGTCAGCACATTTATTTATTTTTCCTTTAGCTTTCGTATGGAACTGCTGTATGCTGTATATTCGCAGATCGAAGAAATTCATTTAGGATTTTTTTTCCTTATCTTCAATAATTTTTACAATCTGTGGTCTGAAAATTCTAAAATTGTATTTAGGCCGATGCAAATATTTTTCAAAGTGTTTGTCCTTCGGCTCTGACCGGGGTCGAGGAGAAGGGGGGCAAACAAATTTAAAAAAATACGAAAGTTTAAATAACAAGCCATAATCTCAATATTTGAAATAAAAAAAAATAAAAATGCATTTTACACTAGTTCAGTTGTTTTGTAATCATTAGTTTTCAAAAAATGTAAGATTTAAGGAAAACAAAAATTATAACGAAAAAAAAAACATTTTGCTCACTCAAAAAATTTAAAAAATGGGTCCTAATTTTTTTTTAATTGATTTTCGACTTGCCGAGGGAAAAATACATTTTTTTCAAAAAGCTTTAAAAATTACATGGAATAGGGAGTCTAATCAACAATTTTGAATGCGAATTTCTGCGTTGATAAATCATAATAATTTTTTTTATGTACCAGAAATAGTTTTATTGTGATGTTTGCATGATTATTTAACTAAATAAAAAAAACACAAGAAATTTATGAGTTTTATTTACATTTGAAAACAATCATTAACATTTGTGGAATGATGTGGTTTTAAGGTGATTTAAATTTTCATCAACTATCAGTTCAGTGGTAGCTGCTCCAAATGGTCCCAATTTTGAGATACACACGGAGAGACTGTGCCCAGAAATTTTAACAATAAAAATTGTTGATTTTACTTTCGTAAATTGTAACAAAAACGTACTTGTTACTGCCAATATTCCGTTAAAACAACTAAAATTTAGTATTAATTTACTAACCTGTTTGTTGAAAATGCTAAAGGCAAAAAGCTAACAGATTTCCCGAACTCGAATGAACGTGCTCGACTGTTAGCTTTGGTTTTAGAAAAATCAAGTTTTTTTTTGGTTGAATATAATTAACAATTGGTTGAATATTTGAAAGATGAACTTGGGTTTGTTTACGTCTGTCATTTGAAGTCAGGATCCGAACGAGAGCGGTCGATTTGTTGAGTTTGTGTTGTTAATTATGAAGTGAGAGGATGTGAAAGGTGAAAATAACACTATTTGGCTAATGTTGAAGTGGCAAATCAAAGTGTCGCAACTGGGGAGGTGGAATTGGTGAGTAGGTTTGTTGATGATTTCTTTGCAGGTGATAAACTATGAAGAGCAACAGGACGACCTTCGCCATGAGGACCTCTAATGCGAGTGAGTTGAACTCGTTAAAAGAATGTTTGATGGAAAGATAGGGCAGTAGAAGGGAGATGCGGGCCAACTCTTAACGGATGGAGCAGCCCGGGCAAATTTAACAAAATGTTGGTTAATCCAAGTAAGTGTGGGTTTATTTTTGCACAATAATTTATCTAATGTGATTCTTATTAGAAAACTGAATCATTTAAAAGCTTCACGCTTACGACGGATAAAATCTTAATGAAACATTTTTTTTCAGAATCATCAATAATAAAATACATAGAAATGCGTACACATGACAACATAAAAAATAGAGATGAAGTAAAATATCAAAACATAAAAATATATAAATATATAAAAAAAGATAATTATTATCTTGAAAGTTTTGTTGCAATACGACTGCTCAATAAACTGGTAAGTTAAACTCAAAATATTTTTTCAGGATTCGGAGTACGTTGTATAAATCGAATCAAATGCAGTGAAAGTGTGTTGCCAAAAGTAATTGTTAAATTAATGCAAGCTTGGTAAGTAGCATTATTGATATTTCTTCTTTGCTCATTATAATTACATTTATTTACGTTTCTTTTTACAGTTTATAGCCGAAATTAAGAATTTTGTATCAAATTACCAATAAATTCCAAAATGTTTATTTGCAGCAAAAGGTTCACTTTGGTGAAAATTCTGTGTCCTGAGACCGTTGTAGATGATGATGACTTATCGGATGATTTCACAGTGATGGTAAGTGAATACAACACTTAATTTTATACAACATAATAAAAATATAAGCTTAAAACTTGGTGAAAATTTTGCTCGGTTTCTATTTTTAAGGAATTCACGAGAAATTTGTAATATGCTTTTTTATTATTTTTTTAGATTAATGCAATGTAATTTTTTAAAACATTAGTCAAACTTTACATGTTTTATAACAACAGTTAAAAAAATTTGTTTTGATGCTTTTTAACAGTAATTTAACAACTTAATGAAAAAAAAACAAATTAGTACAAAACGTTAAATTTTTAGACAGAATAAATGCGAAAATAAAAAAAAGCAGCATTAATTTGTTAGGCATTATTATAAAATTTACTGCAAATTCAATAAAAATATTGCTAACAACAGCTAATTATTGACTACATGTACGAATATTTTTTTTGTATTCAAGTAAGACATTAGTTAAAATATAGCTAGAAATTCGGCCCAGCCTATATCGTTAGATAATTAAAGAAAATATATATCAACACTTACATAAATTATGTCTAATTAAGAAATATTTTGTTACAAACCACTAATAATTTGCTGCATGCAAAAATATTTCAGTTGATACAACGAAAAAAATTGTTGAAAAATAGTTGAAAAATATGTTCCAGCCAGTTTTTAACAGAATATTCCACAATATTTCAGCTGAAAACAAGAAATTTTTAGTTAATTTTCTGAAAAAAATATTCTAGCAGTCGACTGCTAGAATTTTTTTCGGCTATTTAACCAACAAAAATTGCAATTCCAACTATTTTTTTAGTTAATTTTAGTTACTGGTGGTCAGCAATTTCGGGTTAACAAAATCAACAATCAATTGTTGAAAAAAAGCTGTGTAAAAAATTAACCCATACTTTTAGTTAAATTAACCAAGATTTTCTTAGATTTGCCCCGGCCGGTCTCTCCGTGCACTCGTTTGAAATGTTAGTTTAGGCCAAAATTAGCTACTTCGTCGACTATTTTACAAAAGAACTATTGAATAAACAACTAAACCAATACATTCATCTTAAAGTTCTCGTTTTCCCCTTTCTGAAACACCCCTGATTTTCAAAATTTGATTGTTTCTACGCATATTTATAGCCATTTCAAAATTATATTTTCAGGTTTTTCCAACATGCATGCAAGTCAAATTCTGCTGGGATATTAATAATAAAAATCAAAAAAGCTTTGCAGAACGTTAAATAAGTTTGTCTCGTCAGTCTTATTGATCATTTTTTTTTGTAATTTTGTCTGCTGAATCCATTCCCATCATTTGATTTTTTCGAAAAGGTCAAGTTTAAAAACTCACTTTGGCCCAATCTAAACCCCCCAAGTCCAATGTCACCCCTTCTGGCAGTACTTTGTAGAACCTTAAAACTTCCAACTTTCAAACCATTATTGTCATTCACACTCTGGTCACGCAACGTTAACAAATCCACCGACGAAAAGTAAAAAAAAAAGTGCACCAAAATAACAAACCAAACCCGTCTAGGTCTAATTTTAATTGCCGGTTGTACGGGCGAAAAATGTCCTCCATCATCACGGACCAACGTTTAGCGCGCCTCCGGAGAGCATCCCGATTTCCAGTCTCAGCAATTAAATCCCATTTCGACAGACTTACCAACCGGAGAACCAGACAGGCTCAACCCTCAGAATAGTGTCGTCAGTCAACGGGTACACAAAGTGTGTAGTCAAAGTTGGAACAAAAAAAAAAAAGAGGGTCCGCCGAGTAAATATTGTACATACGGCAATCAACTGTAAAATCACGAAATTCAACTGCCATGGTGCAATTATCCGGCCGTGGTCCATCCGAACTTTTTTTTTCGCTGATTTCCTGACGTTCCGGACTCGTGTAAAACATGCAACTGCCATGGCCGGGCTGTCCCACGTGGATTTTCGTTCCGTCCCAGCGACCATGCACACGGAACGCTTAATAAAATAACCGTCTATCGATTTCAATTCAATTAAGTTAATCAAGTTATTTCCAATCCAATAAAATTCAATCCTGAATGGTGCTGCTGCACCCTCTTCGGTGGAGCGGAAATCCCCTTTTTTGCGAAGCACGAGTGGGACGAGCGCTTTGATTTTGACCGGGGACGTCCCATCAACGTGATTTTTCCCAGGGTTGAGAGGGGGGAACGGGGAATCGTCCACACATTTTGTGTCTGGCTCGTCAATGGTCATCAAGCTGGGGCAGAACCGACGGCATCAACAACAAAAAATGTCGAACCCTTTTTTCGACCATCGTACTTTGAGACACGAGGGGAATGTCAGTGATGGGAATTGGTTCATGGTTAAAGGATTCCAGCTAAAAGACTTTCCCATCTCTGACCAGACATGGACACGTCTGCTAGCCTCCTTTGTGTCCCATCCCCATGGCCAGGACAATACGGAACCGGTTGATATGATGGCCAGTGATGGCCGGGCGTCGAAATCATACGAACCAGAGCCATTACGGCTCACCCAGAGTTCCAGCAACTTGTCGCACACACAATGCGCCGATGACTCGGGGCCATTTTACATCATGAATATTAATTGGTTTAACGAGCACCCACTCGCATCACTTTCGCAACTCCAGAAACATGTCAAATTGCCGACAGCAGTCAACGCATTCAGAGTGGCAACGTGAGCTGCCGAATTGAGATGATGGAGGCCACCAACCGTAACTGGCAGTTCTACTGAGAAAAGTGTCAACTTTGAAGGGATATGTGTGTGTGTGTGTGTTCAACCAATCCAATATCCGTAGGCCGGCTACGAAATTGTGGGAAAGTATAATCTGTATCAGACTTGGTTTATGCTGAGACAACTTATCGCAGTCCCGGACATTAGATGGTGTTAGCCCTCACGCGAGCTCCTTGCGGTCCAATTCCGATGTCATTTTGCATTGTCCGGCCCCACCCAAACATAGAACAAGAACCAAACGGGTCCTCGACCTATCTTTACACTTCCAATCCCATCAGGAAAAATAGGATCAGCGTGTATAAGTGTCAACTTTCAACTTTTTTCGGTCGAATTTTGATAAAGTTCATCTTTAAGTTAAGCCAGAGGGGCCACCAGTTTCTTATATTAGAATTTTAAGTGTTCTTCAGAGACCAGAAATAATATTCCTACATCAAATTACAATGTTATAAAATCGTACCAAACAAACGAAATGGCTTCAGAATGTAAGTAATGAAATTTAAGTTTATGAGAAGATTTTGAAAATACATTTTTTATAAATTTTATGCTTTTTAAGTGCTGTGAATCGAAAGTTGAAAAAATGCAAGCATGAATTCAAAAATCCAAAATAAGTGTTTAAATCAGTTAAATTTATTTCTCTAATTCATCAACTAACGATTGTTTTTTTTTGTAAAATCCATACAGAGTTTTTCAAGAATTTTTTAAATTTTCTCAAAAAATCAGGAGATAAAAAAAACAAATATTTAAAAAAATAATATGGTACTTATAAAATTGATTGTAAATACATTGTAAAACGTTTTTTTTTTTATACATTTTCTGTACATTGAAACTTTGTTATTTTTTTTTTAGCCACAGTATTGAATAAAACATTCAACATTAGTAACATATTTTATTTTATTAAATTCATTGGAATTTTAATAACGTATTTTAATAACGTAATAACGTTCAAAAGCAATTAAAAATACCTGAAATTTAAAAATTTTGAAAATTATGCTCAGCTTTTTGAAAGGGCTTTTTTTACAAAATCACGATTTTTTGCAGATTGGAAGCAAAAAATTACTGCAAAAAAGGACAATCTTGTAGAATTTATTGCCAATAGTTAAGAATACAATTTCAAACATTTATTTTTCCTTTAAATGCTGTTTTTTCAAGCTTCTCAATATTTTAAATTTTGTAGCTAATGAAAAATATAAAAAGACTTACCACTTTGAGAAAAAGCTCAAGAATTTTAGGATTTATAAAAAAAAATACCGTAGCACCTATGCAACCAAATGTTTTACAATAGATTCGTTCATGATCTACCTGACACAAAAATTCGTATAATGTTAGAACTTATTAGCAACGTAACATTTAAAAAATATAACAAAATGAAGACTGAAGTAGCTAATGTTTAGGCTTATTTTTTAGGCAAGATTCGTTTAGAAAGTGTTTTCTGAATTGTCTAATCAACTCATAAAATTTTCCAGATTCGTCAGTCAAACTCTAGAGTTTTTTCCGGTTTTCTCCTGGCGGTATCAAACTCTCAAACTTTTCCCGTTTTTTTCCCTGTGTAAAAAAATGTGTTTTTTAAGATCTAAGAACAATAAATGAAAAAAATAATCATTTTTGTTTCATTTTTTGAGTTCTCTTAGTTTTACACTTTAAGTTTTAAACGTTCTTCAACTTTCAATTTGTAGGTCCTTAATTTTTAACCTTTCAAATTAGTGATTCAATTTAAATCCAATTTTCAATGTCAAAAAAGTTATACATCGAGAAAAAATAAATACAAATTTCATTAAAAGTTTTTGTCTCTAGACTCTGGTCAAGGTCGAAAGGGGGAGGCAACAAAAATAATTTCAAACCTGATTTTAGATATTTTGAAACAAAAAGTAACGCAAAATGCAAATCATTACAGTTATGCAATCATCAAATTTGCAACATATGAATAAATTCATAAAAATATATTTTGTTCCAAAATTTTCACGTCTTTTATCGATCTGTGGTCAAGAACGATTTGTTTCAAAGAATATCAAAACGAAGAACCAAGAATGTTATTTTTTCAACATTCTAAACATTGTATATTTTATATTCAAAAGCAAAATCGTAAATTAAATCAGGTATGCATATATTTTGTTTATGTCCTAGTCTATATTTAAACGCAACTAGCTTATGACAAATAAATGGTGGTATTATTTTTTTCTGCTTTCAAAAACTGCAGAGGGGAAGACATGATATTATAGTTACAAAAAAAAACCGTAGGACAATATTTGCATGATTTTCCAAGTTTAATTACAGGCAAAGTGATGACACTGTTTAAACCACCAAATATATAAAATTGATGCGGACACCATTAAAAACAGAACGTCTAATTTACATGAATTTTCCAGCTCACGCTATACGATGCACTAATTGATAGTTTTATGCAACACCAATTATCGTAAAAATTCTCACGTAACATCTGCCTTGCGATGGCCAATGTCAACTCATAGGTCAGCACTCAATTAGTCTTGGACGAGCTTCTAACATGACAAGATGTACCAATCCGATCATATCCGCGAGTTTCCACTGCTGTACAGAAAATTTACCCCAACGCAGAAGCTTGCAGTGAGTCCAGTAATACTGCAAAGCAAAGAAATCCAACCCGTCAGCAAGTGGAGCAAAATCCGCTCCGGACTGCAGGATCTGTTCATGGAGTTTTGCCGCCACAGCACGATCCACGGCATCAGCCACATTGGTTCGCGTCAACGCTCACTGTTTGAGAAGTTCTGGTGGGCTTTCGTGTTCTTGCTGTCAATGTACGGCTGTGCAAAGCTGATCGACGACATGTACCGGAAGTGGGATGAAAATCCGGTTTTAGTGGCGTTTGACGAGAAGGCCACGCCCGTCTGGAACATTCCGTTTCCGGCGATAACGATCTGTCCAGAGACGAAGATTCAGAAGAATCTGGTTAATTTTACGGATCTGTTTTTGAGGTATGCACATGGAGATCGCCAAGGACTAAACCGGACAGAGTTGAACATTCTTCTGGCGTCGCTTCAGCTTTGCAACGAGTGGTTTTTCTCGAGACCAGAATACGATCGTATCTACGAGTATTTTAATCTTAGCGGGAGTATCGTTAATACTCTTCAGCGAATATCTCTAAGATTGGACGATATCATATACCACTGTCGATTGCACAACGTTCTGTGCAAACCACTATTTTCAGAAACAATTACCGAGGAAGGGATCTGTATGACCTTCAACGGGTTGAGCTCTGAAGAAATGTTTCACAAAGATCATTTGCACTCGGACTACGAATATCTATCGGAAACTAAAGTCAGCGAAAATTGGACTCTTGAGCGAGGATACTCAAGTGCAGCAAATCTTAGCTCCTATCCGTACAGAGTGCTGGGGTCGGGATATCAAGCTGGAATCAAAGTCCATCTGATGACTACCAAAAACGACCTGGAGTATCATTGTCGCGAGAGCCAAGGGTTTAAAGTTTTGTTGCACGCTCCTAGCGATTACCCGCAGGTGGCCTCCAAGTTTATCCGAGTAACACTTAACCGAGACATTGCAGTGGCCGTCAAGCCTCAGATCATCAGCACGGAACCAGCTCTCTATGACTATGAGCCCGTTCGTCGCCAGTGCTACTTCAACCGGGAACGTCAGCTCAAGTTCTTTCGTGTGTATTCCCAACCAAACTGTGAGCTGGAGTGCCTCACAAACTTTACCCTACTGCTTTGTGGTTGCGTACCGTACTGGATGCCCAGGTCAAGCCAAACTCGGTTTTGTGAAACGTATGAAATTCGCTGTGCTCTGGGAGCTCAACAAAAGCTAATGCTACTGAACGCCCAAAATCAAATCCAACATCAGTCGGACAAACGGATTAAATGCGACTGTCTACCAGCGTGTAACTCAATTCAGTACGATGCAGAAATTACCCAAACCATGTTCAATTTTAAGGAGACGATTAAGCTACGTCTAGGACCGATCAACATCACCTACCAGGACATTGTTGATAAGTATGACCTTGACAATCGTGTCGATTCTCTACTAATCCACCGACTTTTCAGCAAACTGCTCTCCAAATTGGAGGTCTACTTCAAGGACGTCCAGTTCATCACATCGAAGCGCACGGAGATGTACGGCTTGACGGACTTTGTCGCCAGCTGTGGCGGAATACTCGGACTGTGCATGGGCGTCAGCTTGCTGAGTCTGGTGGAGTTGCTGTACTTTAGCACGATCCGGCCGTTTATGCTCGTCAAGAGGACCGTGCAGCGCCAGCAGAAGGTCGTGCAAGTTGTCGGCCCGGGTAAGAAGTGTTGCTATGGTTAGAACTTTGTATGCTTGTATTATTGAAATTTGCTTAGCAATTAATAAAACAGTGATGTGAGTTGCTTGTTTGCTGAATCTGAATAGACATTAATATTTAAAGAAAAGAAAATCCTTTATTCATCACACAAATACAATTTATTGAAAACTCTCAACCTGTACGATCTTCACCTTACGCCGCATAGTATTCTTGATCAGCATAATTGGTCGAATCGTCATGAAGTACAGCAGCTCAACCAAGCTAAGTAGGCTGACGCCCATGCAAAGTCCAAGAATTCCGCCACAGCTAGCGATGAAGTCGGTCAAGCCGTACATCTCCGTTCGCTTTGAAGTGATGAACTGGACGTCCTTGAAGTAGATCTCCAATTTTGAGAGAATTTTGCTGAAATAATTTAAGAAATGTTAACAGGTTCATTCAGTTGAGACTGACGTATACTTCTCAACAATATCCTCGTAAGAGATGTTCGCAGGTCCGAGTCGTAGCTTCATTGTCTCCTTGAAATTGAATATCGATTGAGTTATTTCGGCATCATAATGAATCGAGTTGCACGCCGGAAGACAGTCGCAGCTGTTGTTATTGTCCGGTTGTTGCTGGATTTGAGTTTGGGCGTTAAGCAGCATAAGATTCTTTTGAGCTGTAAGAACGCACTTCAGTTCGTACGTTTCACAGCATCGAGTTTGGTTCGATCTGGGCATCCAGTACGGTACGCAACCACAACTCACCAGGGTGAAGTTGGTAAGACATTCCAACTCACAGTTTGATTGGGAGTACACTCTGAAGAACTTAAGCTGCCGTTCGCGGTTAAACAAGCACTGCCGACGATCTGGCTCATAATCATGAAGAGCTTCTTCCGTGCTGATGATCTGCGGCTTGACGGCCACGGCAATGTCTCGACCCAGCGTAACTCGAATGAACTTGGTGGAGACCTGTGGGTAATCTACAGGAGAGTGCAGTAGCACCTTGAAGCCTTGGCTTTCCCGGCAGTGGTATTCCAGATCACTCTTTGTGCTCATCAGTTGTACGTACATACCAGCTTGAAATCCCGATCCCATGCCTCTGAATGGATAGCTGAATACATCAGAACCAGCGGCATAACCGTCTTCCAAACTCCAGTGTGCTCCACTCTTCGTTTCCAGTCGATACTCGTAATCCGAATGTAAGAACTTCGTGCGGAACATTTCATCAGACTTCAACCCGTTGAAGGTCATGCAGATTCCCTCCTCAGTGATTGACTCTGTGAATGATAGCTTGCACGGGACACCGTTCTCCCAGCAATGGTACATGGTATCGTTCGGTGTCAGGGAAATTTGATGAAGGATATTTACGATACTTTCACTTGTCTTGTAGTTATCATACTTGTGGTCATACTCTGGCCTTGTGAAGAACCACTCGTCACAAAGTTGCAGCGTTGCCAGCAGAAGATCCAACTCCGTCTTATTCAACTTCACTCCTTCACCGTAAGCAAATCGTAGAAACAGCTCTGTAAAGTTCACCTTGCTCCGTACGACCTTCGTCTCCGAGCAGATCGTCACGGCCGGAAACGGGATCGCCCAAACTGGGGTGACCTTCTCGTCAAACGTTACAATCACGGGATTTTCATCCCACTTGCGGTACATCCCGTCGATCAGCTTTCCACAGCCGTACATCGACAGCATAAACACCGCCACCCACCAGAACTTCTCGAAGAGCGTTCGATGGCGCGATCCAATGTGGCTGATGCCGTGGATCGTGCTGTGACGGCAAAACTCCATGAATAGATCTTTCAGTCCGGAACGGATTTTTGTTAGTTTTTTTGCGGAACTGAGCTCTTTGTGGACGACCGTTGGAGCAGGCTGGCTCTTCTTCCGGGGTGAAGGTTTTCTGTACAAGAGGGGAAATTCTCGGACTTGATCCTCCAACCAGTCGAAATGGTACATCCTGTCACGGTGAAGGTTCCGTTTAAATTGATGGCACAACTGCTCATCAAACTCATGTCAATGAAGGTTTGTGATTCGAATACCGTTGCATGCCGAATTTAATGCAATTTCAATGTACCAAAGTGTCATTTTGCATGTAACGTTTTTGTGCTTTCAGCTCACAAAAGATAAAGCTTTTACAGTGATTATTAAAGCAAGGTTAATAACGATGTAATTTATACTTAGGATCAAACGATTTTTTTTAATGCAACATGATCAATTTTTTTGTTTGACTTCTTTAAGGAAGGAATAATTGTAAATTCCTATTAAAAAAAGGTGCAGTGGTAATGCTACAGGCATAACCATAATGACGAAGAACTTCGGACACAAACGTATATGAAAAGTTTTAAGAATTATGATTTGCATTCCTTCATGTTTAGTCCATTGAATAATTTTATGAAATTCAGAAAGGGGGATTTAATGTTGGATTTTATTTATTTATAAACAATTATTTGTTTAAGAATCACTCTTTCGTGATTTCCGGTGCAATAGTCCTGAATAGACCAGATGTATATGAAATTCTGAGAGCAGAACTAGAATTGATTCAAAATCTGCCAGTCGTGAGATATCCGTCCGCTAATTTCCTTACGGAAGTATGAATAGTTAATCTGGAACGAAATAAAGTAATAGATTAATTCCAGATTGTTCTTTTTGTGTTGCATTTCATTAGTTTGCTTTGGTTTGATTTGCGATGAGTAACTCTTTCGTGAGATATTTGGTGGTCCTGAAAAGGACCGTTTGTTTTGAGTGCCCTGAAAAGAAAATTTGATTAGTGGTGATCCTGGGGCTGTCGTCTGTGGTGTTTTTGGGATGTTCGTCCTTCCTGTCATTCGTCCTTCCTGTCGCTCGTCCTTCCTGTCAATCGTCATCGTTATAGTGGGTTTAAATCTGAAAATAAATGGATGATCTCTGCAAAGATCTCGATCGGTAGATTTGTTGAAATTAGTAGAGGTGTTATTTATGTGAATTCGTATGTATGTGTGTATATGTTTACGTGTATGTGTGATTGTATGTGTGTGAGAGTTTAAATATTTAATCAATGGGAGAAATATCATTGGGTGGTGGGAAAGGAGGGGGGGGGGATTTAAGTGTAACATAACTTAGTTTTAAAGTATGCACTGTTCACTTCAGCTTAACCTATTATGTACATTTCATTGGATCCCTATGTGTTTGTGTATTATTGTAAGGGGAAGGAGGTTATGTAGTTGTGTCAATGTCTCAATAGTAACAATGAATTCAATTTGACCTTAATCTAATAAATGAACAGTTCATTGTGAGTGTGTGTTAGTGTCAGTGAGGTTAGAATTTAACAATAAATTTTCTTCTTCGGTTTCATTTTTGTCTTCTGTTGGTGTAGATGCTGTTGTCAAATCCAGGTTGTAGTTGTTGTAGTCGAATCCAGGTTGTAGTCAAATCCAGGTTATAGTTGTGCGCAATCAGTCATGCGCAGAGGACAGCTGTTCAGATCGCCTGAGATGGTTCGGATGCTGCTGGTCTTAGGAGAGACAACATCGGCCGATGATAAGAGAAATATGCAATGTACCGCGTGACCTCCGCCGTCATGTTCTTTGTGAACGTAAGGTCAAGAGCTGTACCACCAAGTGTGGTCGTCTTCTTCGTATCATTGCACAAACTCAGCATGAAATGTTCTCGCATATAACCCACAAAGTCTGCACTATCCTGCTTGGTGATGTCAAGATTGAAGTCTCCGGTAACCACCATTGGCGTATCCACATAGGCAGTACGAATCAAATTGCGAGCAAGGAACCATATTTTCTGCTTCGTCGTGGTTCCTGGGGAGATGTATACTGAT